>NC_056749.1:42805668-42992674 GCF_019279795.1 Protopterus annectens
GCAGGGGCTATATTCCATTTCTGACCAAATGCAATTCGACTAAAAGCAGTAGACCCATCTATATATATATATATATATATATATATATATATATATATATATATATATATATATATATACACACACACACACACACACACACACACACACACACACACGCACACACACACACACACTTACACGTATACCTATCAATACCACCAAGACAACAGTAATAGACCCTAAGCCTGTACAATTCATTAGGCAGGAAGGGAATCACAGCACATATAGCCAAATACCAGATAATTCCTCTCGATCTTCCAGGAAGGGGGAAGGGGGTGGGATGCAAGGAGGAAGGTGAGATCATGGACAACAAACATGGAATGTTATGGTGAGTACATAACTTCTTTATGTTATGTTGTCCCTATCTCGCCTTCATTCTTGCTGGTTGGGACAGCATTCCCAGCACATTCTTTCTCGGATAGCTCAAGGGAATAACCTCTTCAGAATAGTGGAACCAAAGGATGCTCCCGGAGGAGGCCACATCTACCTTGTAATGAGTGATGAAGGTATGAGGATTAACCCAAGTAGCTGCCACACAAATTGAGTCCAAAGGCAGTCTGGCTTGAAATGCAGTAGAGGTAGACAATGCTCTAATTGAATGCCCTCGAATTTTTCCTGGCAGTTGTTTGCACTGTGGACTATAAACATAAGTGATAGTGTCTGTAAGCCATTTTGATAAGTTTACCTTTGGGACTGAAGTTCCCTTTCTGTTTTCTGAAAATGATATAAACAATTGGTCAGATTTTCTGAATTCTTTTGTCCTGTGCAAGTAGAAATGTAACTGCCTATGAACATCTAGTTGATGGAGTTTATATTCTGCCTTGTTGCCATGATTAGGGAAGAAAACAGGTAGTTCTATTGATTGATTTAAATTTGACTCAGAGCAAACTTTTGGTAGGAAGGAGGGACTGGTTCTCTGTCTTTGTGAAAATTAAATAAGGGGGATGAATGGAGAGAGCTTGTAATTCTTATGCCCTCCGAGCTGAGATAATGGCAGTCAAGAAGATTGTTTTCCAAGTCAAGAATTTCAGAGAACAAGTCTCTTATTGGGGGTTTCAAGAGCATAGTACCTTTCAGGAAAGCTTTTCATAACCTGTGGGACGTAACTTTGGATCCCATTTCTCCAACATGATAATTGGAAATAGCAGCCAGATGAACTTGGATGGTGGCTGTAACTGCCCCTTGGATAAAGTCTCAGTTAGGAATTCCAGGATCTTCGAAATGGGTGCAGTAAAAGGGTCAATATGATTTTTGGCTACCCAACAAGAGAACCTCATCCATTTGCTTGCATAAATCTTTCTAGTTGTAGATTTGTGAGAAGAGATAAAAATGTGTTGTACCGCTGGGGAAATGTCAGGAAGCCTGGCTAAGATGGGAAGTGAAGAAACCAAGCTGTCAGCTGACTGATGCACCAGGAGATCTGGAACTGGGTCCAGGATCCAAGGCTCCTCCTGAAGATAGGGCCATAGGAAGGGGAACCAAATTTGACGAGGCCAGTAAGGGGCAATGAGGATCAGCTTGCTACCCAGCTATTTTGTTTTCTGAAGAACTTTGGGTATTAGAGGAAATGGGGGAAAGGCATAAAGAAGACCCGGGGGCCAGTTGTGAACAAGTGCATTCCTGAGTGACTGTCCTGGATGGGGGACTAGGGCAAAATAGCTGCTGCATTTGGTATTGATGGACATGGCAAAAAGGTTGCAGCAAGGCTGGCCCACTTGCGAAAAATTTGATTCACAATTTCCTCCTTCAGGGATCACTCATGTGGCATCAGAATTGCCCTGCTTAGCTTCTCCACTATCACATTGGATCTCCCCAGAATGTGCATTGCAATCAGAAAATGCTGAGAAGACATTGCCCACTGCCATACCCTTAGAGCCTCTCAACACAAGGGGTAAGATCTGGTACCACCTTGCTTGTTGATGTACCACACTATGGACATGTTATCTGTTTGAATTGCAGACATCCCCATAGGTAGAGAGCCCTGGAGTGCTTTGCAACACCAGAAGCACTGCTCTCATCTCCAGGACGTTGATGTGCAAGTGGTAATCATGTTGCTGCCAAGTTCCTTGAATAGTCTGTCCCAGATAATGCCCCCCCACCCTATCTGAGAAGCATCCATGGTCTCTGTGGCTACCAGTTTGGGAAGGAGGAATGGCTTGCCTATTGTCACATGCATAGACTGAAGTCACCATTGTAGATCCTTTTTGCAGGTCTCCATGATGAGAATCTCGTGTGACATGGGTAGATCCTACATGGACCACTGAGCAAATAGAAGCTACTGCAATAGTGTGCCAAGGGAAGTAGTGTTATTGCTGCCGCCATCAAGCCTAGCACTTTGAGAACAAATCTTGCTTGAATCTTCTTTCTTCTGATCAAGATTGAAACCTGATGTAGTATGGCTGACACACTCTCCTGAGGCAATTTTGTTATCATGTCTTTTGTATTTAAATCTGCTCCTATATATGTAATATGTAAACAGAGCAACAAGGCAGAATTTTTGTAGTTTATAGTGATGCCTAGCTCAAAGCAGAGACGAATTGTGGTGTCTCTTACCCTGATTAGTCGATGCTCGGTGGTGGCAGTGAGTAGCCAGTCATCTAGATATGGAAGCACCCAGAATCCTAGATACCTCAGGTGAGCTGTAACTACTGCCGTGCATTTGGTGAACACTGGTGGCTGTAGTGAGACCAAAGGGCAGAGGTCTGAACTGATAATGACTGGCTCTCAGCCAGAAGCATAGATATCTCCTGGATTGCCTGTTCATCTTGATATGGTAGTACGCATCCTGGAGATTGATGGAGCACATCTAATTGTCCTTTCCCAGAAATGGAAGAATGGACTGCAGTGTCATCATCTGGAACTTTGTTTTCTTGACAAACTTGTTCAGTCTGCTGAGATCCAAAATGGGCCTCCAGTCCCCTGTTTTTCTTGGAACTAAAAAGAACCTTGAGTAAGTTCCAGGTCCAATTTGGTGTGTGGAGACTTCTTGGATGTCTCATTTTTCTAGCAACCTTTGAACTTCTAGGTTTGCTTGATCCCGTAGATTGGGTGGAACATTTGGGATTGACCTTCATTTTCTGGGAAGGGATGACAGGGAGAAAGGAATGCTGTATCCCCTGGATATTATTGACTGTACCCATGTGTCTTTTCTGATACTTTCCCAGGTTCTGGGTACAGTGACAATCTGCCCCAACTGCCTCCAGAAGTGGACAGGCGGGCCTCCTTTCAGGAGCACTGGAAGGGCCTACCAGAGAATGTATCTCTGTCACCTTGATTCTGCGGACCCCCTCTGCTGCGAGGACAGCATCTCCCATTATTGTTTCCCCCTCTGTCCCTGGGGGGAAAGTCACCATGTGCATCAGGCAAAGCTCCCTGGGATTTCCGGAACCACATTTTCCTGCCTTTTTGACCTTTGGGATAAGGTTTAGTAGGCACGGAGAAACATCCTCCCATGGCAGAGAGAGTTTTGCCTTCTTGGTTGCACGTAGTAAGAGTCTCTTTTATCATGGGCCCAAAAAATGATGAGCCATCAAATGGGGTGCTGTAAAGGAGGACTTGAAGGGCTCCGCGAACCCACAAAGGCCCATCCAGAAATGTCTCTGTAAGGCAATTCCTGTGCCTGCTGCCCTGCTTGCTCCATCAGCTGCATAAGAGATAAGCCACATGGAGGAGTTGACTACAGAAGATAAGGTCGCAAGCTAGGAAGCAGCCTTCCATAGCTGTAGGATCCTAGAGAGTATCTCCCAGCTCTTTGAGGAGATCCCTCTGGAGACGAGTGAAATGGGACAAATAATTCAGTGACCTAAAGGTAAAGGCCACTAAAGAAAACACACACTTCCCATATCTGTCCATTGTATGGGACTCCTTGTTTGGCAGATGGACAGAAGAAGTTTCTGCTAATTCCTTTTTGGTGGCTGCTGCAACCAACATAGCATAAACTGGAACATCCTTAGTCAGGAAAAGTTTGTCCTCTGGTGCTGTGATAAACTTATTGGGCCTCCTCGGAACCAGTTCCATAGATTCTGTAGAGCTCCACGCCTTTTGACTGACCACCCCCAGCAGCTGGTCGAAAGGCAGAGACACCCAAGAGGTGGAGGGATGGGAGCCAAATGCCTCCAGGTACATGGACTCATCTTCAGAAGGGAAAAGGGATTTCCAGCCACCCCTCTGCTTGAGGATTTCCAGGATGACTGAATAAGAGACATCCTCTGAGGGAGACCGTGGGGACCCTTCTGAGTCCTCCAAGTTTGTGCCTGATGTGAGAGACTCAGGGGAGTCTAAATGCTTCCTCTTACAAGTCATATTCTGAGGGACCTCTTCAGTGGTGTACTCTGGGGAGATTTCAGAAGGGGGGGTCACCTGAGGGGGTGTCCTGGGGCATTGGTTCCCTACGCTTTGGATGGAGGGGTAGTGTGGAGGTAGACACTGGACCTGAAGGGGATGGAGCAGCTGAAGCTGAGGGTGGAGCAGTCTGGGAGGACAGCACACTCCTCATCACCTCGAAGGAGCCATGATCCCAGCCCAAGAGAGTCTCCAGCTCCGAAAGAGCCTGGAGATGTCCACCGCACCAAGGTCAATGACTCTGAGGCTGACATGGGCACCAAACTCACCTGCGCTGAAGCCCCAAGTGGGAGAGTAGGATCCAACAGTGGTCCAATATCATTCTCCCCACCCTAGAGCTGATGAGGGAGTGTCAGTGCTCAGATCCCTTGATAGAAGGTGGTATTGATGAGACTGGAGCAGATGTTGGAACTGAGAGACTGGTGGTTTTCAGATCTGATGGTTCCACCACAATGACTTCCATGTACCTCGGCTCTGAAAGGAAGAATCAACAACAAAGTAGGTCGGGTAGTCAGCTTCATGTCCATATGGGCTGGGCTCAATACAATTTTCACCAAGGCCAGTGTCCTAAGTAACCTCTTCACCACCCTCTCCACATCATCATCTGAAAGGCTCCTGGATGATCGAGAGAATGGGTGGATGAGCGATGACTATCTGTCATAGACTGGAGCAGTGAAGACTGCAGTACGGAACACACCAGTTCCAAGGAGAAAGACTGGTTTCTTTTTTTACTCTTGGTCAGTTCTGAAGACATTGGAGGAACTGAAGGAGATTGTGTCTTGTTGGATCTGACTGAATTCGGATCCGATAAACTTGTTTGTTTGCCTTGTCCCTTTGAAGGTTCCAAGATCAGAGCCGATGAAGATGCTTTCTTGGAGGTCTTATCAGATTTGCCAGTCTGATTCCCTTCCACTGATGCCTGAAAAGGCCCTTTAATTAACCCTCTCAGAATTAACTTACTTTTCCACTCCTGCAGGACCCTAGAGCTAAATCCATGACATATTGAGTCCTGTGAGTGAATGGGTCCCAGGCAGTATACACAACTAGTATGACCATCCATCAATGACATCTTCTGCATGCAGGAATCAAATTTTTTTAATCCAGAAGGCTTGGATTCTTTTGACGACTCCTTGGACATATCTCATAACAAAGGGATAACCACACAACAGCCAACAACTCTAACTGTGAAAGAAAATGGCCAAACAGACAGAGAAGGCAAGTTTTTTTTTTAAAAGAAGACGGGAGGAATGGAAGGAGGAGTCTCTAAGTTAAATGACAGCTCCTCCGACTGAGGAGATGCCTGTAACTTAAACAGTGAACTCCTCGGGGGAAAAGGGAGTAAAAAGAGGAAGAAGGGAAAAGCCATCGAACTCAAACAGGCCGTAATTAACAGCTAGAAAATGAATCCTCCAACTGAAACAGATGCGTTAGGGACTAACAAAAAGGGGAATTAGTAGGCCTGAGAGGGTAAATGATGGCCTCAACAACAAACATCAAAAATAGGCTGATAGACAACGAGGCGCACAAGCACTGAGAATCTCCTAACTACAAGAAATAATTATAGATAAGAAATATCAACATTTTACCCAAAATAAGTAGAAAAAAGCACAACTTAGTCTGAGCCAGTTGCAAAGCAATCCCGAAGCTTCAAGCAGCAAACGAGATCTGGGTAACAGGAGTTGTTCTGCATATCCCTGGTGAAAATGTATCACCTACCCAGTCATCCAGATTGGTTTTAAAGGTTACTAGGGAAGTATTCTGCTTGATAGTTAAGGGTAGCCTATTCCAGAAATGGGGGATACATTGTGTTAGGTAACTGTCATATCATCTTGTGTAGGTTTAGACCTCTAGAATGGGGCATTGTTTTAACACTTATTGTACTTAAGTGAAATAGTTTCAAAAGTGTTAGGTCATTCACAGTACCTAAAGCTTAGAATAAATCACCCTTCAGGAGTCTTATGATATTGAGTAGAGGGACATATATATATATATATATATATATATATATATATATATATATATATATATATATATATATATATATATATATATATATATATATATATATATATATATATATATATATATATATATATATATATATATGAAATATATATAGATCCCGAGAATGCAATATACCGAATAGCACCAGACAACACGTACGGCACATACACATATCGAAATAAATCCCGAATAAACCCCAAACACTTCATTAAAGAAAGTAGAAGTATCCCTTATGTCCAAAATAATATATAATATATATATATATATAGATAAAAACACCCTTCAATGTGTAGCCTTGAAGTACCCCTTTAAAATCAAGCACTACCATGCTGCCCCTTGATCTGTCACTACAAAGTTCATAGTTCATGGGTTGGTACTAGGCTATCGCCCTAGGCCTCATATGCCTAGCCATAACAATTCCCTGGCTGTTTCTTCCCACAGTATTTTACTTATAAGTTTACTGTCACATCTGCTTTCCTGCTACTAATGAGCTTTTCCTAAACCATATTCCTGGCCACTTCGTTTTTTCATTAAGGAAAGGTACAGGAATTGCTGTACTGATTTACAAGTGGGTATAGAGGTTACAGAAATGGCTTTTATTTTATTTACATTTATTTTATAACCTAAAACATATGGAACTGTCTAAATGTATTCCACACCACATAAAAATTTTGTTCTGAATTTGTCAAATATTTTATGTCATACACAAAAAATGCTGTTTTCTCATCTTCCCTCCAACTCACACCCCTGGATGTTCATGGCTCTTATTTTCACTGTTAATGGCTCTATAAATATGTTTCAAATAATTGGGAAAGAGGACATACAATTTTATTCCTCTAGACAAATTCAGTTTGTCAATAAATTCCTCCCCACACTTTCATACTCACTCCTGACCCTGTACAGATCTTCCATATTAACTCAATTATTATCATAAGCAGACATTCAGCTTTTATTCTACACAAATTCCAAAGTTATACTATCAGATTATTTCTCTGTATCCAGGATTACCAGTAGTGAAGATAATTTCTCTCCTCTACATTTTTCTGAATCATCAGAGTTCTATTAAAATTATCAGATGTTTGCCTCCTCTCCACAAATCCACAGTGTTCTAGGTGCATCAATTTTCACAACACTCTTACTAACCTTTTTTCTAATAGTGACGTATACTTTGCAATCACATTTTAATACTGAAATTGGACTATATGAGAAGATTTTTCAGGATCTTCCCCTCTTCAGTTAAAACTACCCACAACCACTTTCCAGCAGAATGAATATATTTACCTACTTTCAAGATGCCATAATTATTTCCATATTTTTATTACGGTCCTCTCCTCACCTCCCAGACTTCTACAGGAATACCGTACAACTCTGATGAATGACTTGTAGCCCAATTCACCATGTTATTCTTTCTAAATCTACATTTGGAATTAAGTGTTGGGCCTATAATTCCACCATCTTGCTAACCCCAGGTTTACCATGACAGTTTCCATCCAAGTCTTATCATAGTGTCCCTTTTATCTGGTTTATAGACTTTCATAAAATATCTGGAATACTCCCGTAATTCCTTCAGGCTTTTATCATTTTCCTGGATATAGAGTACCTCAGGTGTATTACTGCTCTCTCCCCTTTTTGCTTCATTAACTTCTGCACTACTTTTTTGCTCTAGGGTTACTGTCACAAAATAATTGCCAAAGTGCCACTTTCCATACTCACACATCTTGCCCGAATACCTTTTAATACTCTTCGTGACACTTTTCAATTGCTCTTCTTCCTCATCAGTGAGGTTTTCTGAATAATACTGCAGTGCTGTAATGTCCACCACCCCATTCACTATATTTTTCATTATTTTGACAATTCGTCTCTCTCCTTTATTTCACCTACAGCTCTCTCCTTCCACTGTTTGCTAAGCACCAGCTATGTCATCTGACCCACTTTCTATCTTTCTTAATAGTTCCCAAATCTTATCCATTACCCACCCTTAAATGCCTCTCCCTTTTCTCACTACCTTGGGCCCTTATCCTCACCTTTAGGGGTGCATGATCAGATACTGTAATCGGACATACCTCTAGTCCCACAAGTAAATGAGCATTACAGTACATTTGCTACTACTTTCCAATTTTGCTCACTATAAAGGACAAGCTCCTTATTAACTTGGTAAATGATAAAAAGTTGGTCATATCTTTTGACCATATGTATTTCTGGAACCTTAAAATTACTGATACTTTACAAATCAATTAAAATAGAATTGCATTTGCCAAGTTTATTCCACCTTTTGAGGTGAAAGATAATAAATTAACACTAATTACTTCATGGATGGCATATCCTACAAACAATCATCATTTCTTTTTACTCCTTGAATGCATCAACCTTTCATTGGTGCATTCTTCTAATTATTGGCTGGCACTACATCTGGAGCCCACTATCGATCCAAACATTGGGGACTTTTGTGTATAACATATAACACATTCATTTATCAACAATTCCTGTTAATACACAGTGCCTACCTGATTCCTCACAACTAGTAGCAAAGGGAAGTCATGATTCACATACTTGCGATATTTCTGGGGATGATACTGGTGCAGATGATTTCCATATTTTTTGGATGTGTAGAACTTTTCAGCAGAGGAGATCACACTTGCTTACAAATTAAAAAATAATGTAATAGGCAACAAACAGGACTAGTAAAATTGCCTTAATGACATACATATTAAACATTAAAAACATACATAATATTTTAATATCTATAGCTACTGCTTGGATTATGCTTTGATTGCCAAGTGCTGGAATAAGATAGGAGATATCTCACTCAAACTACGGCATGTACTCATTAAGCCTTTGCTTACTTCATGGAGATTCTTGTAATTTGAGAAGGCCAATCAGCTTAGTTTCTGCTACTCCTTTCTCTCTTTCCACTAAAAAAAAAAACTTTTCTAAGCTTGTTTCCTGCCTTTCCTGTGGGTAGTCTAGCCTGGATATAGATTTGCTGTGTCCAGGACTATTTGTAGGCTTCTAGGGCCCAAGCCTTTCTGTGTTGGAGGGAAGCCTTCTAGCTTAATTTTGTTTCTTAGAACTAGCCAGTTTTTTTGTTTCAGCACTTGTTCAGAACTTATTGTAAGCCCTAAACAAGCTACAAATTACTACAGCACTCAACTTTCCTCACTGTCTAGAGGAAAACAGTTTCTAGTACTTAACAAATAAGCACCTATCCAAGCATGTCTAAGGGTCAGCTCCCGGTGTTTTCTCTTGTCTACCTGATGAATCTGGGCATCTTGGGGCAATGCAGTAATTGTTTCATGTACACAGACAACCCTCTCCTCCTACCACCCAACACTACAACCTGTGAGAGATGCACTTATATAGACAAACTGGAAGCAAAGCTCTCTTCACCCAAGACTGGACAAGACAGTCAAGAGGAGAAGGTAAACACTTGCACCACACCACACTCAGCACATAGTCCCTCAAAACATACACCACCAAAACACACACATAGAAACACAAAACACACACCTACATTCACGGAGGCTCTCAGTAAAAACCTGCCCAAGCAACAGGGACCTCCAAAGCAGAAACACAAACAACCTCCACCCCCAACACAACTCAAATGACACATAGCCCACAAACTCAGTGTGCCACTCAACCACAGCCCATAAGGCATAACAATGTACCCAACACTCTAGTCATAGGTGACTCTATAGTCAGGCACACTGATGTTCCAATCACCAGGCTAAACAAGGAGAAAGTTACTGTCAGCTGCCTGTCGGGTGCCAGGATCTGCCACATAATGCATGCACTCAGGTCACTCCACAACAAGTACAAATATGACTCTGTCATTGTTCATGTTAGTGTGAATGACCTGAGATGCATCTCCTTGGACTACATGAAAAGGGACATGGAGGAGCTGTCCGATCTTGTAGCCCAGGCAGGTATGACCCTAGCCCTGAGTAGCATCCTGCCATCACCCAGAATGATACCACAGTACAAGGACAAAATGGTTGACTTCAACAATTGGCTAAGCTTCTGGTGTCATTCTAAGGGGATTCAGTATCTGTTTGCCTGGGATGACAGAATGCAAAGTTCCTGTAATCACGGCTGCACAGGTAAAAAACACACTATCCAAAGCCAAGAACACAGCATCCATGGGACCTGACGACATCCCAGGCTGTGTTCCACATGAACTACAGAACGAACTGGCAACCCACCTAAGTACCATGTTCAATCATAGCCTCACCTCAGGCTATGTGCCCACTGAATGGCGCACAGTGACAGTTATCCCACTCCACAAAGGGGGAGCCACCACAGACCCGGGAAACTACCGCCCCATTAGCCTAACGAGCCTGGTCTGCAAGGCTATGGAGCATATCATCATGGAATTTATAAACAATGACATTGGTAATCTCCAAACTCAGGACCCCACCCAGTTTGGGTTTGTAAAAGGTAGATCATGTCTCCTAAACCTGATAGACTTCTTTGAAGCAGTCACCAAAGCCGTAGATGAGGGTAAGGTGGTTCACACAGCCTATCTAGATCTCGCCAAGGCTTTTGACACCATCCCCCACTCTGGAATTATAGATAAACTCACTAAACTAGGTATAAATCCCTATGTCATAAGATGGGTTGCCAACTGGCTCAGTGACAGAACCCACACTGTGAAAGTAGCAGACTCCAAATCTAGCTTCAGACCAGTGACAAGTGGAGTACCACAAGGTTCAGTCGTGGGTCATCTCCTGTTTAGTATCTACATTTCTGAAGTACAGGCCAACACAGAATGTCTTTGGCTAATGAAGTTCGCAGATGACTGCAAACTAGGAGCCATAATCAAAACTCCAAAAGATGTGGACATCCTACAAAAGGGCCTTGCTGAGACAGATGCCTGGTGTCAAAGCCATGGCCTCAAGCTCAATGCCAAAAAGTGCATTGTCATTCCTTTTGGTAAAAACTCAGTACCCATGAACTACCACATAGGTGGTAGTCTACTTAACACCGAAAGTGTGATAAGAGACCTTGGAACACAGGTGGACGGTAGTCTCTCCTTTGATAATCACATTGACACCGTAGTCAGGAAATCCTTCTATGTGGCACACCTCATCACAAAATGTTTCTCATCCAGGAAAAAAGAGGTCATTGTTCCCCTCTACTCGTCACTCATTAGACCCATTATAGAGTACAATGCCCCTTTTGGTATGTACCTCACAAGACATCTACAACAACTGGAAAGGCCACAGAAATACCTCACAAAGAGGATTACCGGCCTCAAAGAGATGCCCTATGCAGATGCTCCACTTAAAGAAATCCCAATCCCTACGAGCTACCTGCTCTAGGGACCTAAACCTCGTCACCACAATAAACAGAACATGCCGGAGGGATAGATTCCTGTCCCAGAGACTTCCCATACTCTGGAACAAACCACCTATCTATATCAAACAAAGCTCCTCATTAGCACTGTTCAAGAAAAATCTTGATGATCGGATGGGAGATAGGAAATTCACCCCGGGGATCACTTATGTGGCTCTGCTCGACAGTGGCACAGGAAAATAATTTTCTTGGGTGGCGAAAACCAGTGTACCTTTGGCTAGGCTTATATAGGCCCTAGGGCCAATAGCCTAGTACTTACCTATGAACCTATGAACCTATAAAGCTTTTACCACCTTACTTAAAAAGTATCCTGTACTATGGTCTTAGCTGAATAATATGTGTTCAACCAAAACAGAGGAATTCATTTGAGATTATCCTAGCTGCAATGTGCCTAAAAGGAGCTGCATGCTATTTTTTAATCAGGCCTAGAGTCTTTTACTCTACCATATAGTGAAAACGATAGCGGTAATACTTCACGTTTGTTCATCAAAACTACGCTGATGTTTAGCAGTACCTGCAATGACTCAGAATGACGCAGACTGAGCCTAATGTACGAAGGCACCTCCATGATCATTCAGCAATGTTGTACTACTTGCTTGAACATGTGTCTGCATTTGTGTGGCATGTTCCTTATGATACACTGGAAAACATTCTAATAAAATATGCTTGTTAAAAAACTCTGTATGACAAACCATTCATAGGTTCATAGGTTCATAGGTAGGTACTAGGCTATTGGCCCTAGGGCCTATATAAGCCTAGCCAAAGGTACCCTGGCTTTCGCGAAGAAGTTTGCGAGGGTACTCACCTCAGCAGATGAAAAACCACTCAGGTGAGTGCAATACTATGCTTTTGTAATAAGCAGAACTGGCACCTATCAGACCACATACACACACACAGACACACACAGACACACACGCACACACACACACACGCACACATATATATATTGCACATACAAAATGACACACACACACAGACATACATCATCACACATGCAAAATCAAACACACAGAGATATCATCACACACACAAAATGACACACACACACAGACATACATCACAGATATCACACATGCAAAATCTCAAACACACACAGATATCACACACACACACAATGCACACACACACACACACACACACACACACACACACACACACACACAGATATCACACATGCAAAATCTCACATTACACATACAAAATGACACACACACACATACATCATCACACATGCAAAATCAAACACACAGAGATATCATCACACACACAAAATGACACATGCGCACACACCATCACACATGCAAAATCAAACACGCACACAGATATCACACATGCAAAATCTCACACATACACACACACAGACACACTGACACACAGACACACACGCACACATGCACACACACACACACACAGACACACACACACACACACACACACACACACACACACACACACACACACACACACACACACACACACACACACACACACGCATACACACACCCCTAAGCATGCAAGTTGAGTCTGTGCGCTTTTGCTATAGTCAACCTCAGTTATCCGACAGTACAAACCACATACAGAGACACATGCATCCTCTGCCACAGAAAGGAAGCTTAGTTATTCTGCTCTCTGTACAGCTTTCCAAACTGGTGCTGCCTCAACTCAAAGCTGAAATCCATCCATAGAGAAACTTTTCTGCACCTTTGAAAACCACAGCAAACTGACTGATCCAAAAGTAAGCAACAGAATAGCAGCATGACATAGTTAAATCAATACACATTCAATGCTTCAGTCATGGCCGCAAATGCAGTAGCAGCATTCAGGCATAAAAGCCAGAATGACACAGCTTTGATAAAGAAACGCACGTACTGTATTAGTGTTCCACTGCTACCTGCCGATTGCTGCCCTGACAGCTTGCCCCAAGAGCAGCCATCCCTTTTACCCTTCCCTAGTTACAGCTCCACAGTGCAAGTAAGTGATACATCTATGCTCTCATCCATACCTGCCACAGACCATGTTAGGCAGCAGCCATCCTAAGGTGTCATTCTGCTAGGGGCACTTTTCTAACATTTATTTTTTTTGATAACAGTGTTTCTCGACTTAATAATATATATCTGGCCTGCAGCAGCACTCCTATTTCAAAGAGGTCATGAATGCAGTGCCCTGTGGGAGGTGTTGTACACAAGGCCTCAACGTTTACAGAATTTCTGCTGCATCCCACTCACAATCTAAGGCCACGGTCAGACACTCTTAAAAGTTCATTGATTCACTGACTAGATCATGAGGGGCACAGCAAGCAAGAGGAAGTCCCTGCATTTGAAACTGTAAAGTGAATGTGATGCCAGTGGTAGAAAACACCAGTGAGTCCATAGTCAGTGGTAACAAGGTTCATTTTTTAATTCTCATAGGCATAAGACAACCTGATATTGTGTGCAGTATACACATTTATAGGATTAAATGAATAATGTATCTCTCATCCCCCCCCCAAAGGACCAATCCCAATACCAGTAGATTGCCAGGCACCCAGTATTACTGCTGCACAGGTTAAAACAGCACTGTCCATGGCCAAGAATACAGCTTCTGCGGGACCTGACAATATCCCTTAGTGTATTCTACATGAACCTCAGAGTGAACTGGCACCTCACCTGTGTGCCCTGTTCAATTACAGCCTCACCTCAGGCTTTGTCCCTTCTGAATGGTGCACTGCTATAGTCATCCCTCTCCACAAAGGAGGTGAGATTACAGACCCTGGGAACTATCGCCCCATTAGCCTGATGAGTCTGATATGCACAGCTATAGAACACATCTTTATGGACCTAATAAACAAGGATATAGTGAATCTCCAAACTCTGGATCCTACGCAGTTTGGTTTTGTGAAGGGTAGGTCATGCCTGCCCAACTTGGTTGACTTCTTTGAGTCAGTCACCAGAGCTGTGGGTGAAGGCAAGATGGTTCATACAGCCTACTTTGATCTGTCCAAGGCCTTTGATAACATTCCCCACTCAGGAAACAACATAGAAAAATTCACTAATCTAGGCATCAACCCCTATATCACTAGGTGGGTTGCAACCTGGCTCACAGATAGAACCCACAATGTGAAAGTAGCTGACTCCAAGTCGGACTGCCAACTAGTCAAAAGTGGAGTCCCACAGGGTTTGGTCCTGGGTCCTCTCCTGTTTGTTATCTACTTCTCTGAAGTCCAGGTCAACATGAAAGAACTCTGGTTGACAAAGTTTGTAGACAATTGCAAGTTGGGAGCTATTATTAACTCCCCAAGTGATGCTGACATTCAACAGAAAGGCCTCACTGAGACCAACGACTGGTATCAGAACCATGGCCTTAAGCTCAATGCCAAAAAATGTGTCATCATCCCCCTTGGGGAAAAAACAGGTTCCCTTGAATTACCACATCGATGGTAGTCCACTGAACACAGAAGGCATTATAAGACATCTGGGAACACAGGTTGATAGCAACCTCTCTTTTGACCACCACATTGTTACTGTGGTCAGAAAGTCCTTCTATGTGGCACATCTCATTACTAAGGATTTTGCATCCAGGAAGAAAGAGGTCATTGTCTCCCTGTACTCTTCACTCATTAGGCCAGTCCTCGAGTACAATGTCCCATTTGGCATGTACCTCACTAGATACCTGTAACAACTGGACAGGCCACAAAAGTATCTCACAAAGAGGATCCTAGACCTTAAACACTTGTCCTATATGGACAGACTGAAAAAACTCTAACCATTCTCTGTCTCATATCACCTACTTAGAGGCGATCTTTGCTTGACTTACAAAGCCATGTCTGATCCAGCTCTGTTAGAAATGCTACACCTAAAGAAATCCCAATCCCTCTGCACCAGACGCTGCAGAGACCTCATCCTCATTACCACAATAACAGAACATGCTGGAGGGACAGGTTCATAACCCAGAGACTGCCCATGCTATGGAATAGACTTCCCATACATGTCAAGCACCTCACTGGCCCTCTTCAAGAGAAATCTTGATGAGTGGATGGGAAATATAAAATTCACCCTGGGGATCACTCCAGTGGTTCTACTCAACAGAGGCAATGGGAACTAAAGTCAGGTGGCACGATGCCAGGGTAATCTTATGCGCTAGGCTTGTAAAGGCTCCAGGGCCATTAACCTAGTACACACCTAGGAACCTATGTTGAAGTACTTTATCTTGCTGGCTAGCAACTGTATTTTTGTGTAAAACAACTGAATTACATTACTGTGGCCATTATTTTATTTTATCTTATCTACTTTTTTATTTTATTGCAGTCAGACACCTGAGATATACACAGTCAAACTCGCTATGACTGTTCGATACAGGGAGCTGTCTACAGATGAAAATGACTAGCACTGCTATCAAGACCAAGTTAAATAGTCATTAATCTGGCTTTGCAGGACAAGGTGCATTTGTGTAAAGAATGTTGGGATACTTAGCTGGTGCCAAATAAATATCTGAACTGCACACAGTTGATAAAATGGACGCACTCTATGGAAAAAAATGGACTTAACCCTGTTTTTTTTTTATCACCATTAAACGGTCACTGTTCTGGCTTGGCAAGAGCAGGATCATATAATGTGTTGTATTTGAATTCTTTGAATTCACACTGAATGCAAGCCTTTTCTGGAGTCCCTAGCCTCCAGTCAGGGCAAATCATCATCTCCACTCCTACTCTGTCGACCCTGGCCAAATCAGCCCCAGCTAACACATGGCACAGGCTGCATAAGACTTACCTATGTCCAGCATCTGACATCCAAACCTGAAGTCCATCCTTGAAAGGACCAAGAGTGTGAAGTCAAGGTAGATAGGGATGTGTGATCCTGTAAAGTTAATTTAAGATAAGCCTTGCAGCTTGTAGAATCTGACTTTATGGACAGCTGAGTGTCCATGTACGCTCACCTGATGTAGGTAGCTGTATGGTGCATATTCTGTACTAGAGAACATGACTCCGTAGAAGCTGTGTGTGTGTGTGTGTGTGTGTGTGTGTGTGTGTGTGTGTGTGTGTGTGTGTGTGTGTGTGTGTGTGTGTGCGTGTGCGTGTGTGTGTGTGTGTGTGTGTGTGTAAACAGCCCATAATAATGAGCAGGAAGTTTAACAGATTTTTGTGTAGTCCAGAATAATAACCACTACATGCTTCTTACCCCCCAGCCCCACTGAAACAGGACAAAGTGTTTACCTTGTTTCTTTTTCAGACTGCTCTCTTCCCCTTTTCATCCATTACAACACTGTCTTGTAGCTAATGCACTAAATAGCTAACCACACATGTAAATCTCTGCTTCGTTTTCTTGGGATTGTGTAACGCTCCCTCAGATTCTCCTTTTCCCCCCTCTCAGCTTCTCTTTTACACTGTTCAGCTTCTACTATTGTTACCTATTTCCAGAAACCTTCTTACCTTATGCCACAGCCAAAGCTTTATTGATCGTTATTCTCAGCACTGTTACATTGCTGATTCAGTGGTTGGGCCCTGCACTCTGCTCTCCTACTCTAGCCCAATTTCCACCCACCCCCTCCTACTTTACATTTAAACCATCTTAACTCTACCCCTACATTTCTCAACCTATCTCTGCATCAAGACAATCAGGACATAATCCAAGAGCAGTTACTCCATACAATTAGCATCTCTGATTCATTTATTTAAAGTGCTGCAAGCCAGCATGTCCTTTAAGAAGTTATGTTGATGTAACTATATATATTCTTGCCCAATTACATTTTACAGTGCAAACTAAAATAGTCACCAAAATGTAACTTACATGTCATACAAAATGACTGAGTCCACAGTTAGCACTCTATACCAATTACCATAACTCATATTAGTAGTCCTACAAACCCACACTCACTACACTAACACTTACCAAGTCTTGTCAAGCCCACACTGTACTGTAGCAAACCTTCTTACACTTATTAATTTGCAGGCATCTTAAATCTAAGTAAACTTAAGTATGTTGCCATACGAAATCCAATAAAATTAAAGCACAAATGCATTTGGCTAGATACTTTCCTTCAAAAAATTTAAACCCAAAAAATTAGTGGAGACATTCAAACAAACCTCAGCCTCACAAAAAAGATACCAACAGCACAGCATGAAGTGTACCATTTTTTCATTTTCTCTCTTATCCCCCAGTTTTATCCTCCTCCTCCTAAATTTTAATCTTACAAGGCAATGCAGTAAAATCCGGGACATACATGCTTCTGCAGCCACACATTCCCCAGACATGATCAGAGCTGCAGAAATACCTGAAAAATATACAAATGACAATGAAACTACCTCATCTGATTTCAGATTAGTACTGGTTAACAGGACAAGTAAACAAGAAATACCGAACTGCCATCATCTACAAGAATTACCTAAACATAAATATATACCCCCAGGAAATATCTGGGCTCTGAATGGAGAGGTGATACAATCAGCAAGATGTGAATTTGCCCTCAAGTCTTGATGAGTATCATTGTGGGCTTGTTTTCTCAAAATTTCACCCAAACAATACTAATGTAAGACTGTATTTCATACAGCATATACCATGGACAGAGGTAGATGTGATGAACGCAATGCGCAGTACTGGGACTAACCAGGATCTGTCATACATCATTGCAAATAACAAACTAAAGATATCAGCACAGGCAAAATACTTAGAAGATCCGCAGATAAATACAAAGGAAAACTACACGTTAAGCAACTCACTGATGACACAAAAAGGGTTTACAGAGAATTGGGAAGCAACACCAAAAAAGGAGAAATAGAAACATTTTGGAGAATTTTCTATAAAGACCCTGTGAAAAATAACAGATGCTGAATGGATAGAAGAAGTAAAAGTAACAGTAGGAAGTTGAAATATGCAGCCTATGAAATGGAATGAAGGAATGGCCAGAGAAACTGAAACAAAATTAAGAAAAGCTGCTAACTGGAAAACCACAGGCCACGATACAGAACTTTACTTCTGGCTATAAGTATTAACATATTTACATGAAGATTTAGCCCTCTATAACAACTACTTATATGCACACCTCGAACAGGCACCAAACTGGTTAACAGGAAAAAAAGATACTCCTCCTTAAGAGCAAACCTGCAAGCTATCCTAAAAACTATAGTCCAATAACTTGTCTTCCAGTGATGCAGAAGCCATATACTGGAACTGATGCCAACAAAATTACAATCATTTAGAAGAAAACTCAATCATGGCAATAAATCAAGATGGTAACAAAAGAAAGTTATATTGAACAAAGCATCATTTGCTGTTGAAGTCATAATGGAGAATTGTAAAAAGGGAAATAATCTAAGTATGGTATGGATAGATTACAAAAAAGCACCTGACAGCATCCCACATTCACAGATAAAGGAGTGCTAACAGATGGATAAGATTATTTATTTATTTATTGCATTTGTTAACTGGGAAAGTCTACTGAGCCTGGAATGAGCCCATTTTCAGTGGAGGCCTGGGGAAAAAAGCTTCAGAAACTTACATACAAAAAATATATATATAAGTATAAATATATATAATAGCCAAAATGTTCAACAACTTCTTTTCTGAAACAGTCACCTCTCTAGCAAAGACCATGGTTCCCCCCACTTTCCTTCAAAAGACTTCTCCTCATAAAAACACCCCCACTCTAAAATTCAGTACAGTCTTCACAACCTACATTCATAAGCTACTTTCAAACTTAAACCATGTACTCCTTCAGCCGACCAATTACCAGCTGAATATCTGCAGCTAACAGCAGCAAAACTAGCATACCCAGTCTCAATCTTAATTAACAGAACAATAACCAAATCTACTATTCCTTCCCTCTGGAAAGTCTCCCATATCATTCCACTGCATAAAGGAGGAAACACTAATGAACTTTCTAACTTACGTCCTATAGCCTTACTATCACCACTATCTAAAATTATGGAACGTTGTATACACCATCAAGTTTTAAATCATCTTCTACACAATAACCTACTTGCAGACTCCCAACATGGTTTTAGACCTTACCACAGCACTTCCACTGCTCTTCTCTCCTTCACAGACTCTATCAACAAAAATCGCAATAACAACCTATTCTCCTCTGCTTTATTTCTCGACCTCTCTAAAGCCTTTGATATGGTGAACCATCACCTTCTGCTACACACTTTGAAATCTCTTTCTCTTGACTCTTTGGCATTGCGCTGGTTTAACTCATATCTGATAGATAGAAAACAAGCAGTCCTTTGGGACAGCCATTTATCCTCTCAGCTCCCAGTCACTATCGGGGTTCCCAAAGGATCCATCTTAGGTCCCCTTCTCTTCTCCATATTTATAAATAACCTGTCTACTTCTCTCCCAACATCCACATGCACTCAGTATGCAGATGATTCAACACTCATCTGTTCTGCTGTATCTCCAACTGGACTTCATTCTTCAACCCAAAAAGTCTTTACTGCAGCAGAAAACTGGTTCCAACATATCTGTCTCCTCCTTAATCCCAAAAAAAAAAAAACAAATTATTACTTTTTTCTCCAACCCTTAAGTCTGCCCCTTTCTCCTTTTCTATTGTCTCTGACAATGGCACTATCATTACACCTGATTGTTCCACTAAACTACTAGGTTTCACAATAGATAACCAACTAAACTTTGACTCCCACATTGACCTAACCATCAAAACTGTTAATAAAAAGATAGGTGCCCTCTATAGACTTAAGCCCTTTCTTACAGCAACTACCAGGGTGTCTCTAGCCCAAACTCATCTCATCTCTACATTATTGTATGCCTCTCCATCTTTTATCAACCTATCAAAATCTAACCTTCAGAAACTAGCCACAGCCTACCATAGCATTGCCAGGTTTGCACTTCAAAATCTTATTCTTCTACATCAATTAGTTATAACCTATAAAATTCTCCATTACCCTACTAATACATCCATACTTAACAACCTTGTTGCACCTTACAGGAATCTGACTTCCCTTCGCTCTGCTAACAAACTGCTAGTAGCTACTCTCAAATCACACAATAAATCTGGTGACTCCTTGTTCACAAATGTTGTTGGTTCATACTGGAATAAACTTCCCACAGAACTGACCACTTTAGGCTCATCATAACTTTTCAAGAAACAATTAAAGAACTATTTCAAATCTCACTGGCTTTGCCCTTGCTCAAATCCTGACTGACCTCAGCATCCATCTCTCACTGCAGTTCTCTCCATTGCCTTGTTATACATCCATCTCCTCTACATGTCTCTCCCACTAGTACTACCCCTCCTCTGTTTGTCTCTCTCACTAGTACTACCCCTCCTCTGTAGCTCACCTAACATCCCCTTGGATATTACTATTCCTATAATGTCACTCTCTCTTTACACCAGGTATATTACTGCAACCTGTCATCTCACCTATTATTGAAACCTGTATGTTGCTTCCTGCTGTTCAAATCTGGTTCTTAAAACTATTGCCCTGGCACAAAATGTTTATCATAATTGTTAATACTGTAAATATTGTATAGACTCCAGTGTTTGTTATTATCTTTTGTCATTTTCAATTCCTGCTTCTGCAATGAATATGGCATTATCGATCCTTACTGTATTTTTCATTTATTAAATTGCTTCTGCACTGTTACTATACTACATTGGAATAGTTCTTTAGATTCTTAAAATTGTCTCTTACTGTGATGTTTTTATGTTATTTACTAGTATATAGTGGAGCTTTTCTCCTCGGGCCTCTGCTGAAAATGGACATGTATCCAGCCAGACTAGCCCGGTCAACAAATGTAAAATAAATAAAAATAAATAAAATATATAATCAGATAAACAGAAAAAAATCTTTTAGTACTATTACATTGAATGAAATCGGTAATAGAAACGACAGTGAAAGATTACAATCATTGACATATACAAGTGATAAATGGCATATATTTTTGTGACATGTTAGTGAAATATATTTACAAGGTGCAGGGAGTGTATTCAAGTAACCCATGAAAGTAAATATATGTGCAGGTGCACATCTGTGAGGAGATTAAATACAGTGTAACTATAGTGGGAGATATAAGTGCAGACAGTGTAACGAACAGGTTCAAGTGACAGGGAAGCAGTACGTAGCCAAAGTATAGGAAATGATGTGAAAATTAGAGGTATAGCACTGGCGGAGAAATCAGGAGTTGGGGTTGTGTGCTAGGGAGCAGGAGCATAACCATTTTGAGGAGAGATGCAGTTTGAGGGATCTTTTAAAGGAGGCCGGGTTGCTGATTGTTGAGTGAAGGGGGAGCTTATTCCATGCCTTACAAACATTATAGGAATACAACATTTGACTGGCAGAGAGCTTGGGTTTCTCTATGGATAGTAACATTTTATTTTCGGACCCAAGGTGTCAGTTCGGATGGTACATGGTCAGTATGGAGGAGAGCAAAGGGCAGGTGTCTGGGTGGTAGATGAGCTTGTGGGCTGTAGTTAATTGTATGAATGTGAGATAGTGCAGGGATTCTAGTCAATTTAGATGATGCAGAGAGGAACAGTGATGGGTAGAATATTTGGCATCTGTGGCAAATTTAGTGACTTTGTTGTAGCAAGAGTCTGGTTTTGTTCTTAAGGAGGACTGTAGATTGGTGAGGATAGGAGCACCATATAGAAGTGTTGGAAGCAGGAAGGATGAGGCCAGAGTCTTTTTTTGTGGTGAGAGTAAGAAAATAGTTGTGCCTATACAGGGCACCTAGTTTTTGATGGGTTTTTATGATATTACTGTAGATGTGAAGGTTGAAAGTTAATTTGTCATCAATGACACCTAGTAATTTGGTGCTACGGACCACTTCAATGATGATGATGCTATTTTGGGAGCGAATGGTAAATAGTGACTCATCTACAGAGCTGGATTTTGTGGGAGTAAATATTAAAAGTTTTGTTTTATTGGGATTGAGAGTGAGATGGTTCTGGAACATCCAGGTTTTGGTGGAAGTAAATGCTTCTTGGGTGAGATGCTGTAGTGTGGGGGCAGATTTAGCAGAGCAGATGATAGTTGAGTCATCTGCATATTGGATGACAGTACTATGGAAGAGAGAGGAATGAAGTTATTGACAAATATGCTGAATAAGAGGGGTCCCAGTATTAAACCTTGGGGGGCACCTGTACTTGTAGTCATGAAAGGAGAGGAAGAATGTTGCCATTTAGTAGACTGCTGCCTGTTACTGAGATAGTTGGCAAACCATTACAGGGTAGGAGGAGATAGCCTGAGATTAGCAGGTTTTGTAAACAGAAGAGTGTGTGATATAGTGTTGAATGCCTTTGATAGATCTAGGAATAACACTGAGACTAAGGAACCAGCATCTCGAGATCTGTTTACTGTGTCAAGGAAGGAAATGAGGGTTGTGTTAGTACTTCGTCTGTGCCTAAAGCCATGTTGAGTGGGAAGGAGGATTTGGTGTTGTATCAGGTGACTGCGGAGCTGAGTGTGAATACATTTCTCTAGAATTTTGGAGATCGGGGACTGAATGGCAATGGTTCAAAACCTGAGATGTCCGAGTTATCAAGTATGCAGGATTCCTGAATGGACCTGTTTAGGAGGATGTTGATAGGATATGCAATGGAGGAGGTTGAGAGTGGAAGTATTCTATGGGTAAGTTGTGAGGAGCGTTGGTACGGGGTTTCAGTTTCTAGAAAAGTTTTTTGATAGTGGAGGTGGGTATGGATGTTAGTGTGAAAGAAGGTAAAGGATTTGTAGGGGTGTGCAAAGGTGGAGTACCTGGTGAGTCAGCCTTAATAGGTGGGAAGGTGGTGGGAAGTTTTTTTATTGTGTCAATGAAGTAAGTTTTGAAGAGAGGGGCTAATCTCAGAGGCTGTTTTTCCTGAGTTTGGACATGGACTGTTGTTATTTCCAGGGTGGAGTAGGGAGTTGATTGTTCTCCAAAAATTCTTGGGGTTTAGTTTATGTTGTTCCTGTATAGCCTGGAAGTATTCTTTTTTGTTTTTGATAACTAGGCATTTAGTCCGATTGTGAAGTTGTTTATACTGACTATGGTTAGACAATGTTTTGTTCCTTTGCCAGGCTTTCCAGGCTTTGTCCCTAGAGGACATAACTTGCATTGTGGACTTTGTAAGGAAAATTGCATGTTTTGACTTGATCCTTTTTAACCAGAGTGGGGCAAGACTGTTTAGGATCTTAAGAAATGTAGAATTAAATAATTGTACAGCTTCGTTTGAGTGGGAGATTTAGTGGGTTCCAGTTAGTGTTTTGCAGGATACGGTTGAAGATGTTTGGGGAGAGCTGGGACAGATCTCTGGTGTGGGTTTCGGATGGAGCTGGGTTACGTATTATGGATGCTGGAGAGTAAGCTCCCTAATACTATTTGGGAGGGTCCCAGAGTCCCTGAGGAGGTCATGTTTTTCTGGGTCAGAGACCAAGATCCAGTTCAAGATTGAGCCTTTTTGTTTGGTGCTGGGTCTTGCAATATTGGAGATTAGCTGGGTATAGATGTGAAGGTTAATATCAGTACAGGGATTATTAGTGGAAATATCTATTCAGTTAATACTGACGTCGCCTAAGATGATGGTTTAATTTTTTATATTGTTTGTTGTCCAGGCAAGGATTTCTTCAAGAATGGGAGTATTATTGCTTGGGGGAATGTATATGACTATTATGCAAAGGCTTTTGCAGTTGTTAAGTTTTAGGAAGGTTGGTAGTAGCTCTGCTGTGGAGAAGTGGGGAATTGCCTCAGAGTATGGGAGTTAGGGAAGAATAAGACAACGCCACCACCTTTTTATGTAGTCTATCAGAGCTAAGGCAGGAGTAGTTTGGGGTAGAAATTCTGAGTCTTTGGTGTTTGGCTTTAGCCAGGTTTCAGTGATAGCAGTAAAGTCTGGTTTGTGTTGATTTAGCCATGCGTGCAGTTGGGGAATTTTGTTTCTAATGCTTTGGTAATTAATTGGGGTAAAGTTTAGGGATTTGTGGAGATAAAGGAATTATGAGAGGGAGGAGAAGGGCCAAGGTTGGGATGTATGTCACCACAAAGGACTTGCTCGCTGAGAACAGGGAAATAGGTGGGTAGGGACTTCTTTTTTAGGTAACTGACGTACATGAGGTTGTGGTTGTGAGGATGGTTGTGTTTATTACTGTGACCATAAAATAGTGGCAAACCAATTTGCAGTTAAGCCATGATAAGGGACAAATTATTACCCCAAGGATAAAAATTGAAAGGGGTATATTCCAGGGGGACTGTTACCACTGCTCTTTTGTCTTGCCCTTAACCTATTAAGCTGTTTAAGTAACAGATTAGGTCATGGCTACAGTCTGACTCCCAGAAAACAACAAAGTGTGACCTGTCATCTTCTTTTTGTGGATGATTTAAAACTGTATGGTTCATCAGATGAGGAACTGAAAGCACAACTGCACATGGTCAAAGCTTTTTCAGATGATATCAGAATGTTATTTGGTCTTCATAAATCTGCAACAACAACATTTAAAGCAAGAAAGCTGCAGCACCAAGAAAACATCAGCCTGAAACAGGAATAAAGGAACTGGAGCAGGAGGAAGTGTATAAATATTTGGGAAATGATGAAGGATCGACAATAAAATGTGAAAAATGCAAACAAAACTCAGAAAGGAATATTTTTGAATGATATAATATAAATATTTTATATTTTACAAGGCTAACATTAATACTGGAAACAGCCCTGACATCTACGAACAAAGTCCAAGCTATAAACCAATTTGCTCCTCCTCTTCTTAGAGTTTTGGGGTGTTTGACCTGCCCCAAAAAGTCTTATATAAGTTGAACAGGTAAACAAGAAGAATGCTGCCTGCTTATATGATTTATAGAAATCAGTATATACCAAGATTATATACTTTGTCCAGTATAACAGCTTGATGTTCTTAGACCACAGCAGCCCATTTGTACTTTCTCTTATAACTGTGCTCAATTAATTGTTTATAGCAGTCCACGTTCTCTCACTGTGTAACAATTAATTGTTTATAGCAGTCCACGTTCTCTCACTGTGTAACCGCTGAGTTCTGAGCCAGTAATGTTCCACAGCTGCACTCCTGCATTTCAATTGTTTTACTGATTTTTTTTTTTGGGGGGGGTAACCAAGGCTAATTACTCAAAGTCTGTTGCTTGTTTCTGGGGTCATTTACATATATTACTGCTGTACCCACTAATGTGCTTTATACCTCACTCAGCCCTCTCTCACCTCTTATCATGCCTTCCTTTCCTCTGTCTCTCACTCTCTCTAGCAAGGCGTACGGGAGTTACAGGGTAAGTGATAACAATCAAACGTTTGAAGTTTATGTTATACTGGCTTTACCAATTGATTGTGTTTATCTAACTGGTGCTTTGCAGACATTGTTGTTGAACCTAATGTCTACCTGTAAAGGTACTAAGTATGACTTGTAACCACTGGCTGTACTTTAGTTGATTTGTGTCAGCAATTTTTGTAATGGCGCCCAATATTTGTCATGATAATTTCATTGTGTTTTATAAGGCCTGAATATTTATTTTATTAGCACAGCTCTTTACAACTGGTGTTAAATAAGCTGGAAAGGTAACCTAAACTATAGAGGTTTCATAGCACTATCATGTCCCTTCATTGCTAAATAAAATTGTTGGAATGTAAGTGAAAGTAAGTGCTTGCAAAAACCTCTGTTCAATTTAAGGAGCTTGTGAGGTCTGCAGCTATTTTTTCATTTTTTTCCTGCCATATCTTTATTTTTTTCAGTGTTCGTTTCTTGTTCTTGTGCTAAAACTGCTTTTGAAAGATTAGTGCCCCTAATTTGTAAGGGTGTTAACAAATAGTGCTGCTTGCTTCCTTCTGAGGATGTGTTGTTTAAGGTGGTAAGCCAAATGGCCCATCACAGCCACTGTATTACAGAAATTTCTGTATTTAGGAAACCACTTACAATTTCAGTGCATTTATTCATGGCAGTGTTCTACTGCATATAGTTCATCACATAGTAATTTAACTGGATTTCTACCGAACCTTGAATGCATCATTTGTTTTCCTTTCTCTTTCAACAGGTTCTCTGAAAACATCCCTAAAGCATACACACAGCATGCACATCCAAAAGGCAGTCCGAGTCCACTCAATCCACCCACCATTTTATGTAGGAGAAACTGTGTACCGCCTCTGCCCTTGTGCTTTAAGTATTAGGAGTAGCCAGTCTTCTGCGTGTATTTTATCCTGCATAGTGACTAGTCTGAAACAAGTGCTCCAGTGTCCCAGTTTTTAAGCAATAGCCTTAAGTTCATAGGTAGGTACTAGGCTATTGGCCCTAGGGCCTATATAAGCCTAGCCAAAATGGTACCCTGGCTTTCTCCACCCAAGAAAATTATTTTCCTGTGCTACTGTCGAGCAGAGCCACAGAAGTGATCCCCGGGGTGAATTTCCTATTTCCCATCCAATCATGAAGATTTTTCTTGAAGAGTGCTAATGTGGAGCTTTGTTTGATATAAATAGGTAGTTTGTTCCAGAGTATGGGAAGTCTCTGGGACAGGAATCTATCCATCCAGCATTTTCTGTTTATTGTGATGACAAGATTGTAGCTCGAAGAGATTGGGATTTCTTTAAGTGGACCATGTCCAACACCTTTGGGTTTGACACAGTTTTGTATGTTAGGCAGAGATCGCCTCTGAGTAGGCGATATGTGACGGAGTAAAGCTGGAGTTTTTTGAGACGGTCTGCATAAGGCATCTGCTTGAGGCCGGTAACCCTCTTTGTGAGGTATTTCTGTGGCCTTTCCAGTTGTTGTAGATGGCCTGTGAGGTACATACCGAAAGGGGCACTGTATTATAGAATGGGTCTAATGCATGATGAGTAGAGGGGAACAATGACCTCTTTTTTCTGGATGAGAAACCTTTTGTGATGAGGTGTGCCATGTAGAAGGATTTCCTGACTACTGCGGCAATGTGATTATCAAAGGAGAGACTACTGTCCACCTGTGTCCCAAGGTCTCTTATCCCACTTTCGGTTTTAAGTAGACTATCGCCTATGTGGTAGTTCATGGGTACAGAGTTTTTACCAAAAGGGATGACAATGCACTTTTTGGCATTGCGCTTGAGGCCATGGCTTTGACATCAGGCATCTGTCTCAGTGAGGCCCTTTTGTAGGATGTCCACATCATTAGGAGTTTTGATTATGGCTCCTAGTTTGCAGTCATCAGCGAACTTCATTAGCCAACGACCTTCTGTACTTCAGAAAAGTAGATACCAAACAGGAGAGGACCCAGGACTGAATCCTGTGGTACTCCACTTGTCACTGGTCTGAAGTCAGATTTGGAGTCTGCTACTTTCACAGTGTGGGTTCTATCAGTGAGCCAGTTGGCAACCCATCTTGTGACATAGGGATTTATACCTAGTTTAGTGAGTTTATCTGTAATTCCAATGCGGGGTATGGTGTCAAAAGCCTTGGCAAGATCTAGATAGGCTGTGTGAACCACCTTACCCTCGTCTATGGCTTTGGTGACTGCTTCAAAGAAGTCTATCAGGTTTATGAGACATGATCTGCCTTTTACATATCCGATCTGGGTGGGGTCCAGAGTTTAGAGATTACCAGTGTCATTGTTTATAAGTTCCATAATGATATGTTTCAGGCCTTGCAGACCAGGATCATTAGGCTAATGGGGCAGTAGTTCCTGGGGTCCGTGGTGGCTCCCCCTTTGTGGGGTTATAACCATCGCTGTGTGCCATTCAGTAGGCACAGAACCTGAGGTGAGGCTATGATTGAACATGGTGCCTAGGTGGGGTGCCAGTTCATTCTGTAGTTCATGTAGAATGCAGCCTGGGATGTTGTCAGGTCCCATGGATGCTGTGTTCTTGGCTTTGGAGAGTGTGGTTTTTACCTGTGCAGCCATGATTACAGGAACTTTGCATTCTTCCGGTATAGAGATGGGCCATTTAGGGGGTGAGAGGGGGGTAAAGTTAGCACTGAACCTATCTGCCAGGATGTTGGCAATATCATTTGGTTCTCTATATTCAGTGCCATTGTGCTGTAACTCAGAGCAGATCTGAGTGTTGCCATTGAGATTCTTGACATAGCTATAGAATGCTTTGTGGTTGTCTTTAGAATCAATGGTGATTTTATTTTCATAACTAGCTTTGGAGGATTTTATGAGGGATCTCAGCTTCTTACTGAGGCTGACCTGGGAGTTCCTCCAATTGTGGGATTTTACTCTTTCTTGCAAAAGTTTCTTTCTTCTGTTGTAGAGTTTATTTATGGCAGGGGACCACCAGATTGGCTTCCTTTTTGTGGAGGATAGCATCTTGGTTCTGTTAGGGATAGCACGATCCATGCACTCTTGTAAGTGCTTATAAAGTGCATTTGTGTAGGATTCAGCAGTCGTACCTCTATTGTCCATCTGCATGGGTGTCATGAAGTTTGCCACTTTTGTCTTAAGAAGCATGAAGTTGGCTTTGGAGAATTTTTTTACGGTGGTTTTCCTAATGGGGGGTGGGGGAGGGATGTGGATGTCTAGGGTGATTAGCTTGTGGTCGGATCTGACCAACGAGGAATTGACCTCTGGTGTGGAACACCTGCCACCCATGTTGGTAATGACCAGGTCTAGAATATTGCTGCCTCTGGTGGGGTTGTGGATAAGTTGATCCAAGGCAATGGAATTTATGAATTCCAGAAAATGTTGAGCAAAAGAGTTGGTACATGAGTAGTTTTCCCAGTTAATGGTGGGGTATTTGAAATCGCCCATTATTAGGGTGTTGGGTTGTACCCTAATATTTTCCACTGTATCAAGAAATGAGGAGTGGGAATCCTGGGGCATGGTGGAGGATCTGTAGCAAGTTACAATTTGGATTGCAGTCTTGCACTTGAATAATCTCGGATGCATTATGCTGAACAACTAGCCAGGAGGTGTGGATATCCTTAATGAATATGGACACGCCTCCGCCTTTAGTGTTTCGGTCCTGGGTAGGTGGCCGAAAGGTGTGGTATGAATTATAACCTGGTAATACAGGGGTGCTCGCTGGAGCCTTGAACCAGGTCTCTGTCACTGCACAGATGTAGATGTTCTCCATTTTAAGGAGTACCTAGAGTGAATGCATTTTGAGGTTTAGACTTCTAGCATTGAGTAGCACAATAAGGCAACATACCATAATACATAAAAAATAAATAAATAATAAATAATAATAACCATGTGTTTGTGTGTGTGTGTGTGTGTGTGTGTGTGTGTGTGTGTGTGTGTGTGTGTGTGTGTGTGCATGTGTGTGTGCAGTTTGTGGTTTATAAAAAGTTTGAGAAACAGTTTAATATTAATATAATAATATTATTTATTAATTGTTTATTATTTTTTATGTATTATGAAATGGTATGTTGCCTTATTGTCTGGCAAATGGAAGTTTTCTTTATTCTTTATGTACTATGCTCTTTAACAGTTAATATGTGATGTACCTAATTGGATGGCCATTGAAATGAATTTCTGGATGATATAAAATGGGCAAAGCCTTTTGGATGTTGATTCTGATGAAGTCTCCTGAGGGGAGATGAAAGCGCTTAATCCATTTATTTTTATTATTTTATTTATATTTTGTGAATAAATTTGATTCTTTGGGAACTACTACGTGTGTTCACTTGTGCAGGTGCTTTGTGATAGTTTTGTTCTTCATTTTGGTCGACTCTGGTCGATTAATACTGTTTTTTTGTTAATTTAACTGCTGAGGCTGCCCACTAAAGTGTGCTAGCCTGTGTAAATCGATTTTCCTGTTTGCTTAATTGCATTTCTGTGTGCTTCCCTGAAAAAACAAAAAAAAAATACTCCTTGTTTTTCCGCCTTTGCTCGACTAGTTTGGACCAGTATACAGGCTTTGCTATATTCTGGGCTGTGTGTAGTTCCTGTGTTGGCCATTGCCTTACTTGGATAGAAGGAAGTTTCTGAGCTCACCAGTGGGAGTGGGGAGCCTTGAGCAGCCTATCTGTCCCTGGGGGAAGTGACCTCAGCACTTGAGCTGTAAATTATTGGTTGCTTTGGACCATTTCTAGCTCTTTTCAAGTTCCCTGTATAAAAATCCGCCTCAGGGCGTTTTGCTGATTGGCGCATAGCGCAGCAGCGGTTATACAGGTTTAAACTATTTCTGGCTCCGCCAAGTCTGCTCTTCAATTTTTCACTTAGAAAGCTCTACTCAGTCTATTTAGCTGTATATATTAGCACTGTTTTCGGGACTTCTAGTCTTAGCAAGCACTCTTATAATAAAGTAAGCACTCTTATACTAAAGTAAGCACTACAGCCATCCACTACCCCCTGTGAATACCCACTTCCCTTAAAGGCACAGCACTCCTTATAATATTCTAGTATGTCGAGTGGTAGACCACTAGCATCCTCTCTTGTTCAGCTGGTTAACCTGGGAATCTTAAGACAATGTTACAATTGTCTCATGTACACAGACAATCCTCTCCTCCTTCCTACTAACACAAATACTTGTGAGAGATGCAACTATATAGCCAGACCGGAGGATGAACTCTCTCAACTCAGGACTGGCAAGACCAGACAGGAGGAAAAGGTACCCACACCCAAAGCAAAACCGGTCACGCATAAAACCACCACCACTACAAACCAAACACATAAGAACACAAAGACATACTCGGAGGCTCTTATAAAAAACTTACCAAAACAACAGAGGCCTCCAAAGCAGACACCCAGAAATACACCCCCACAAAACGTAACACCTACAACACATACCTCAAACAACAGGTGTGTCACACAATCACAGCCCCTAAGGCAACACACTATGCCAGAGACATTAGTAATAGGTGACTCTATAGTCAGACACACCGACGTTCCACTTACCAGGCTGAATAAGGAGAGGGTAACGGTGAGCTGCCTATCGGGAGCTAGAATCCGCCACATTACACACGCACTCAGATCACTCCAAAGCAAGTACAAGTATGATGCAGTCATTGTCCATGCTGGTGTGAATGACCTGAGACGTACCTCCCTGGACTACATGAAAAGAGACATTGAGGAGCTCTCCGATTATGTAGCCCAGACTGGTATGACCCTGACCCTGAGCAGCATCTTACCCGCACCAAGAATGATGCCTCAGTACAAAGACAAAATGATCAATTTTAACAATTGGCTTAATCACTGGTGTCATTCTAGGGGGATCCAATGTCTGTCTGCTTGGGATGACATGCTGGACAAGCCGCGTTGCTTCACAAGGGATGGCTTGCACCTGTCACCACTGGGCTTCCGGATATTGGCTAAGGCTCTTGCCACCCCCATAGTGCCTTTTTTAGGCAATGCTCAAAAGACAAATCAACCTCCGTAAAAAACAAAAATGGAAAAAAATTAAGGGTAATGCTGCTCAACGCCAGAAGTCTAAATCTCAAGATGCAGGCACTCAAAGCACTTCTCAGTATGGAGAACATCGATGTCTGTGCAGTAACTGAAACCTGGTTCAAGGCTCCTGAGAGCACTCCAGCACTACCAGGCTATATCTCATGTCATGCTTTTCGGCCTCAAGTTCCAGGCCGAACCACAAAGGGAAGGGGAGTGTCCATTTTCATAAAGGACACCTACACCTCTCGATTGGTGGCTACCCATGAAGCATCAGAAACCATACAAGTTTTACTCACCATAGGCAAAACTGCCATACAACTGGTCGCATGTTATAGAACACCCTCCCAATCCCAGGAATCCCATCAAGCATTCCTGAAAACACTGGAGGATATGAATGTCACACCAAACACCATCATATTGGGTGACTTCAACTACCCCAACATAGACTGGGCCCACTATTCTAGCCCTAACACCCTAGCCCAAAGATTCCTGGAATTCATTAACTCAAATGATATGGAGCAACTGGTTTTCCTACGAGGAGAGATAATATACTTGACCTGATTATCACAAACATGGGGTCCAAATGCTCCGCACTGGATATAAACCCCTCACTAGTAAGATCTGACCATAAACTGATCACGTTGGATGTACATATCCCACCCCCACCCCCAGAACAAAAGACTACAGTGAAAAATTTTTCAAAAGCTGAGTTTACACTCCTTAAGTCAGAAATGATATCCTTTAAGCCTACTGGGTTAATGGCAACCACATCCCAAAATGCTGAATCCTACACAACAGCCTTCTACGGACATCTCCAAGAATGCATGGATCAAGCAATCCCAACTAAAACCAAGACCCTCTCCACCAACGGAAAACGCCCGGTTTGGTGGACCCCGGCTATAAACAAACTGTACAACAAAAGAAGGAAGCTACTGCAGGACAAAGCCAAATCCCACAAGGGAAAGGCTTCCCTGATCAGCACAAGTAAAAAACTATGTTCTCTCATAAAAACATCTAAAGCCAACTTTGAGAGAAAGATTGCCAAGGATACCAAAGACAATCACAAGGCCTTCTTCAATTATGTGAGTTGGTACACAATGACAAAAAATTCACTGACCCTACCGACATTGCCAATATTCTGGCAGATAGGTTCAGTGCAAATTTCTCCCCTCCCTCACCCCCTAAAGATGTAGTAATTATCCCTGCTGAATGTAACCTACCTGTCATCTCAGACATACAGGTGAAGTCAGCACTCAACAAAGCAAAAAACACAGCATCTATGGGACCCGATGGTATCCCCGGTTGCGTGTTACGTGAACTTCAAGATGAACTAAACCCGCACCTAAAAACGCTATTCAATCTTAGCCTCACTACAGGATATGTACCTGAACACTGGCGCACAGCAACAGTGGTCCCACTCCACAAAGCGCGAAATTCTACTGACCCTGGTAACTACCGCCCCATAAGTCTGACCAGCCTGGTCTGCAAGGCTATGGAAAGAATCATCATGGAACTCATAAATGGCGATATTGGAGATCTGCAGACCCTTGATCCCACCCAGTTCGGTTTTGTAAAAGGCAGATCCTGCCTCTTAAACCTGGTTGACTTCTTCAAGACAGTCACTAGTGCCATCGACGAGGGCAAGGCTGTCCACACTGCCTACTTGGACTTGGCTAAAGCCTTTGACACGATACCACACTCTGGCATCATAGACAAGCTCAGCAGCCTAAATGTAAATCCATATGTCACAAGATGGGTAGCAAACTGGCTAAAAAACAGAACCCATAAGGTCAAAATTCCTGGAGCCATGTCAGACTCAAAACCAGTCACGAGTGGTGTCCCACAGGGCTCAGTCTTGGGACCACTCTTATTCGGCATTTACTTCTCGGATGTGAAAGCAAATATGGGAGGATTATGGCTGACAAAGTTTGCAGATGACTGCAAACTGGGTGCCATAGTTGATTCACCTGCTGACACACACATCCTACAGAAAGGTCTCACTGAAACGGACAACTGGTGCCGGAATCATGGCCTCAAACTTAACGCCAAAAATGTATAGTCATCCCTTTGGGAAAAACAAAGTACCCACAAATTATCACATAGACAATAACCCACTGAGTGCGGAAGAAGTAATCAGAGACCTGGGGACTCAAGTCGATAGTGACCTCTCCTTTGACAACCATGTTGCCAAAGTGGTCAGAAAGACATTCTACCTTGCCCATCTCATCATGAAGGGATTCTCATCCAGATCAAAGGAGGTCATTGTACCTCTATATTCCTCACTTGTCAGGCCCATGATTGAATATAATGCTCCATTTGGGATGTATCTCACCCGGCACATGCAACAACTGGAAAGACCCCAGAAGTACCTCACCAAGAGGATCATGGGTCTCAAACATGTGCCTTATCCAGCTAGATTAAAGAAACTTCAGCTCTATTCAGTAGCATACCACCTGCTCAGAGGTGATTTGTGCCTAACATATAGGGCCATGTCCAACCAAGAACTGATGGACATGCTCCATCTCAAAAAATCCAGATCCACCAGAACCACACGAGCTAAAGATTTCAACCTCTGCACAAATATGAATAAAACATGCTGGAGGGATAGATTCATAACACAGAGGTTACCCGTACTCTGGAACAAAATCCCAGTTCATGTGAGACAGAGCCCTTCATTGGCACTGTTCAAGAAAAATCTCGATGCATGGATGGGAGATTGTAAGTTTACCCCGGGAGTCACCTCAGTGTCACTACTAGACAGAGGTACAGTTTACTAAATAATGGGGTCCCACATGTGTCACTACTAGAGAGGCGCAACTATATAATACGGGGTGGCGTAAGCCACATCATTGTTGGCTAGGCTTGTAAATGCCCCAGGGCAGATAGCCTAGTACACTACTATGAAACTATGAAAAGAGGAACACTTGGAGGGACAGCCTTTATTGGAGCCAACAGCTTGTTTGTGCTTTGTTGCAACCTGCATTTCGTGATAACTTGTTAGTTCTAGTGGGGTATATGTTCTCTACAGAAGACCCTGCTCTATTTATTACATAGGAACAGCATAGCTATGTTAGACATGGTAGTAAATAATATACATTTTTAATATGCCTCACCCTCATGGTCCTTATTAGGGTAAACATCAGTCTTGGATGTTGTTTGCTGGACAATGATGGTTTGATTGTGCCAGTTCAGTGTTATAGCTGACGGAAAGAGATAGTCAAAGTAAGACAGACAGGGTTTGGCTAAAAATAAGAATAAACAGAGGAAAAAATACAAATTAAAGGGAAGGGTGATACGAGAGTAAAACTAAGCTACAGTTGATTCATAATTAGTTAAGGAACAAAAGGTAAAAAGGCAGTAGCAGTCTGTATTAAGCGACTCAAAACTCTGAAATATGTCTGCAGGATGTAAAGCAGAACTGTCAGAAGGTAAACTCAGAGGTCGTTTGGCATTACAAAACTCACAAAATGGTTAATCTTTTTCAACTCATTTAACATTTGCATATTATTAAGAATACATTAATGATTATATAAGAACATTTTTTTTCCCACGGGCCAAGTTCATAAACAAATAACTCCGCTTATTAGGTTGGGTTATTCTTTTTCCCAAGCCTCAGAGGATTCTGCAGTATTGTTTACATATTGTTAATACTTGTTTCTTTCAGAGTTTATTTCAGTATTTCTTGCACTGAGTTGCACTTTGCACCTTGTGTGTGTATGTATATTTACTTTTTTGTCTTGTTCTTAATAGTTGTATGTATGTCATTTGTCTTGTTAATAGTTGTATGGGTGTCATTTATGTAATTCATACTTGGAGAGTCACTGAAACTGCAGTCAAATTCCTTTTATGAGTGCATACTTGGCCAATAAATGTGATTCTGTTTATAAAAAATAAATAAAATGTGTTAATTAAAAAATGTTAATTCATGAGCATGTTTAATACAGAAAAAAGAAAGTAACAATAATTATGTAAATAAAGATATACAACTTGTACACAGAACTATCAACTACACATCCTGCAGACAAATCTTAAGCTGAAGAGGAACAGGCAAGAAACAGATATACCTGTTAGAGAAAAAGTTGCTTGGGAATTGCAATTCAGCATAAACCACAAGAAAACCATGAATGCAGAGTTGTTTTCTATGCAGCTAAAGTAGCAAATAGATTTTTATCAGACTAACTGGTGAAGCCTTGCTGAAAAGTCAATTACTACTTATATTTTTATTATGTCTTTATTTGCTGACATCATGTGGTCAAAGGAATGCACTACACAATGTTTCACAGAATAATTTTGTACAATTATTTTTGTTTTCAACGTCCCATCAAAATTGGTTTCTTAATTACAATGTTGTTCATAAAATATGTTTCAATGTCAGGCAAAGTTTAATTTATAATCTCAAGAAGAAACAAGGAAATATAAAAATGGTTGAGATTTTGCTGCTTGTTTTACCATTTTCATGAAGTGATGCAAACACAAAACTGGTGTTACTTTACAATTCTATGCTGCACTTTTCACTTTTGGATTCTCCTGACTTCTGTTGACAAACTAATCCATTTGGGGAACTCTTTGCTAAGAAGGTTGTTATGTGTTTAATTTGCACCATGTAATAAGGGAAGGAGAGACTTGGCAAAGTGGTGGAAGGAGCTTCACACAGAAACGGGTGAAGACAGGCTGGGGAGGTCAACTGCCTGCAAAAGATAAAAGAGGACTGAGTACAGGGTTTCTATCAAACAGATAATGATGACCTGCATGAGGACTATGCTGAAACAAGGAAGATTAACCTAGATATGGCAGAGCCTTACTCCCTGAGTGAAGAAACAAGTCGATATGCAAAGCTTGTCAGCTGGGTAACGTGAAGGTTGGGAACAATGAAATCCACAGAAGAAATAAAAGGAATCTGGAACCTATCAAGGGGGACTTAAGGATATATTGGAAGCCAAAATGGACAATAAAGGCTTTGTGGACTAGAAAAGCGAAGAAAGTATAATTGTATAACGAACTCACCATCATGTAGATCTTGGAGGAGAAGACACTGTAGTAAAGCATGTGCATTTGCTGACCACTGAAGCTGTAATGGCTGCACCATTTTTATCCTTCCTTTGTAAAGGCCAGCTCTGGTCTCCAGCCACTGTAGCATTAACAGGAGTTACTCAGTAAGAACAAAAGGGCAGAATGGAGGCCAGCTCTGGTCTCCAGCCACTGTAGCATTAACAGGAGTTACTCAGTAAGAGCAAAAGGGCAGAATGGAGGCCAGCTCTGGTCTCCAGCCACTGTAGCATTAACAGGAGTTACTCAGTAAGAGCAAAAGGGCAGAATGGAGGCCAGCTCTGGTCTCCAGCCACTGTAGCATTAACAGGAGTTACTCAGTAAGAGCAAAGGGCAGAATGGAGGCCAGCTCTGGTCTCCAGCCACTGTAGCATTAACAGGAGTTACTCAGTAAGAGCAAAGGGCAGAATGGAGGCCAGCTCTGGTCTCCAGCCACTGTAGCATTAACAGGAGTTACTCAGTAAGAGCAAAAGGGCAGAATGGAGGCCAGCTCTGGTCTCCAGCCACTGTAGCATTAACAGGAGTTACTCAGTAAGAGCAAAAGGGCAGAATGGAGGCCAGCTCTGGTCTCCAGCCATTGTAGCATTAACAGGAGTTACTCAGTAAGAGCCAAAGGGCAGAATGGAGGCCAGCTCTGGTCTCCAGCCACTGTAGCATTAAAAGGAGTTAGTAAGAGCAAAAGAGCAGAATGGAAACAGCTTTGTTCTGGCTTTATGTTTTTAGCCAAATGTATTCATTTTGATTTAATTACTTAGTATCTTGTAGGTAAGATCAGCCATTTTCAATTTTCTGATCTCCACTTCAAATTCTTGGGTCTTGATCAACAGCTCATTTTGCAATTATTTAAAAATTTTAGGCTTCAATTATCTTCTGATTTACAGTTGATGTATTCACAGCAGAGACTGAAAATGCTGGCTTCAACTCAGGTGTATTTTCTTCTGGGTCCAAGCTAAATGTAACTTTTGAACTAAGTTTTAACTATTCCACTGTAACAGTTACAAACAAATGCAATCTGAAGGTCATTCTGCTCAATGCTAGGTCTAAATTTCAAGATGCATTTGCTCGAAGCTCTCCTCAAAATGGAGAATGTCGACATCTGTGCTGCAATGGAGACCTGGTTTAAAGAGGCAGATAGCACCCCTGCGCTCCCAGGCTACAACTCATTCCATACCTTTCAGCCCTAGAATATGGCCAGAATCTTCAAAGGTGGTGGTGTCCCATATTCTTAAAGGATACGCACACCTCTAGACTGGCAGCACAGCATAGTGCATCTGAGATACTTCAGGTACAACTAACACTGGTTAAGATGGCGATACAACTTACAGCCTGCTACAGAACCCCAAACATGTCCCTAGATTCTCACTCCAAGTTCCTAATCACCCTGGAGTCTATTAAGGTCCAACCTAATACTGTCATACTGGGTGACTTCAACTACCCTTCCATCAACTGGGAAAACTATTCAAGTACCAATGTACAGGACCAGCGCTTTCCAGAACTGATCAATTCCAATGCCCTGTACTAGCTCATTCTGACCCCCACTAGAGGAAGCAACATCCTTGACCCAGTTATCACCAACATGGGAGACCATTGCTCCACACCTATAGTCAATTCCTCCCTGGTTAAATCCAACCACAAACTGAGCACCATGGAAATCTCCATCTCACCTACAACCCCCACTAAGGTGACCACCCTGAAAAACTTCTCTAAAGCAGACTTTGGGCTCCTAAAAACAGAGGTGGCTAACTTCTCAGCACCCATGCCAATGGAAAATAACTGCATAACAGCCAAATCATACACCAATGCACTGTACGAGCACATACACAAATGCATGGACTTTTCCATACCAAAAATAACTAAGACACTCTCCTCCAAAAAAAGGAAGCCAATCTGGTGGTCCCCAGCCATCGATAAACTCTACAACAGAAGGAAGAAACTGTTGCAGAAACAATTTAAGTCACGAGACTGGAAAACCTCCTTATCAGTCTCAACAAAAAGCTGAGATCCCTTACCAGATCGTCTAAAGCCAGCTATGAAGTCAGACGTGCGGCTGACACTAAAAACAACCACAAAGCCTTCTATAGCTATATCAAAAACCTCCAAGGCAATACCCAGATTTGCTCTGAGTTATTGCACAATGGCACCTCCTATGCTGAGCCAACAGATATAGCCAACATACTGGCCGACAGATTCAGTGCCAACTTTACCCCACCCCCCAAGGGCCCTATCATGATACCAGAAGTAAGCCTGGTACCCACTATTACTGAGGCACAGGTAAAAGCTGCAGTGTCCAAAGCCAAGAATACAGAGCCATGGGACCTGATAATATCCCTGCCTGCATCCTACATGAGCTACAAAATGAATTGGCACCACATCTGTGTGTCCTGTTCAATCACAGCCTTACCTCAGGCTATGTCCCTAACAAATGGTGCACCCACTACAGTCATCCCGCTCCATAAAGGGGGAGCAACTACAGACCCTGGGAACTATTGCCCCATTAGCCTGATGAGTATGGTATGCAAAGCTATGGAGCGCATCATCATGGACCTGCTTAACAAAGATATAGGCAATCTCCAAACTCTTGACCCCACACAATTTGGCTTTGTCAAGGGGAGATCCTACCTGCTGAACCTGGTTGACTTCTTTGAGGCAGTTATCGAGGCTGTGGATGAGGGTAAGGCAGTGCATACAACCTAGCTTGACCTGGCCAAGGCCTTTGATGCCATTCCCCACTCGGGTGTCATTGATAAACTCACCAAACTAGGAATCAATCCTTACATCACTAGGTGAGTTGCAAATTGGCTCACAGACAGGACCCACAGAGTGAAAGTTGCAGATTCCAAGTCAGACTGTCGATCAGTCATGAGTGGAGTCCCAAAGGGCTCAGTCCTGGGCCCTCTCTTGTTTGGCATCTACTTCTCAGAAGTACAGGACAGCACAGAAGGACTTTGGCTGACCAAGTTCACTGATAACTGCAAGCTAGGACTCATTATCAACTCCCCAAGTGATGCAGACAGCCTACAAAAGGGCCTCTCTGAGATAAATGACTGGTGTCGGAACCGTGGTCTGAAGCTTAACACTAATAAATGCGTTATCACCTCCTTTGGAAAAAACTCACTTCTCACGAATTACCACGTTAATGGGAGCCCTCTGAACACTGAAGGAGTCATATGAGATCTGGGCACCCAGGTCAACAGCCACCTCACCTTTGACCACCACATTTCTACTGTGGTCAGAAAGTCCTTCTACGTGGCACATCTTATAACCAAAGGTTTCGCATCCAGGAAGAAAGAGGTCAGCATCCCTCTCTACTCATCCCTTATTAGACCAATCATCGAATATAACATCACCTTTCGCATGTACCTGACCAGACACCTACAACAGCTGGAAAGGCCACAAAAGTACCTCATAAATAGGATCTAGGCTTTAAACACATGTCCTACATGGACAGACTCAAGAAACTTCAGCTGTTCTCAGTCTCTTATCGTTTATTTTTTGGCGATCTCTGCTTGACTTACAAAGCCATGTCTGACCCAGCCCTACTTGAAAAGCTACACCTAAGGAAATCGCAATCCCCCAGTGCTACACGCTCCAGAGATCACAACCTCATTACCACAATTAACAGAACATGCTGGAGGGACAGGTTCATCTCCCAAAGACTGCCCATACTCTGGAATAAGCTTCCCATTCATGTCAAGCAGAGCACTTCACTGGCCCTCTTCAAGAGAAACCTTGACGAGTGGATGGGTAACAGAAAGTTCACCCCAGGGATCACTCCAGTTGCCCTACTGGATAGGGGCACTATGAACTAACAGCTGGTGGAAGGGTGCCTGGGCAATTTTTCTGGGCAAGGCTTGTAAAGGCTCCCGGGCCATTAGCCTAATACACACCTATGAACCTATGAACCTATTTAATTACTTACTTAATAGGCTCTTGTTGATAGATGAAAAGCTCACATTTGTTGGTCTGTCAAACATCTCTGTACAGCACATATTTATTGGTCTGTTATATATCTGTGTACAGCGTACATCTATTGGTACATTATACATAGGATCATAGAAGGTTACTAGGCTAATGGCCCTGGGGCCCTTACAAGCCTAGCCAAGAGTTTATCCCCCAAAAGAAACCTCAGTCAGCACCTGTTGCCCCTGTCAGTGAGGGACTCAGGTGGAACCCCTGGGACAAATTTGTGGTTTCCCATCTACTCATCAAGGTTGCGCTTGAAGAGGGTCAGTGAGGTTCTCTGGTTGATGTGTATGGCAAGTCTATTCCAGAGACGAGGCAGCCTCTGGGAGACAAACCTGTCTCTCCAGCAGGTTTTGTTAATGACACATATTAGGCTCATAGGTTCATAGGTTCATAGGTAGTTACTAGGCTATCGGCCCAAGGGCCTAAGTAAGCCTAGCCAACAAGGTTCCCTGGCTTAAGCCCCCCAAGAAAGTTAATTTCCTGTGCCCTTGTCGAGCAGAACCACAGAAGTGATCCCCGGGGTGTATTTCCTATTTCCCATCCACTATCAAGATTTTTCTTGAAGAGTGCTAATGAGGAACTTTGGCTGACATAGATGGGTAGCTTGTTCCAGAGTATAGGAAGTCTCTGGGACAGGAATCTATCCCTCCAGCATGTCCTGTTTATTGTGGTGACAAGGTTTAGGTCCCTAGAGCATGTAGCTCGGAGGGATTGGGATTTCTTTAGGTGTAGCATGTCCAACAGCTCTGGGTTTAACATAGCTTTATATGTTAGGCAGAGATCTCCTCGGAGTAGGCGATATGCTGCAGAGTAAAGCTGGAGTTTTTTTGAGACGGTCAGTGTAGGGCATCTGATTGAGGCCAGTAATCCTCTTTGTGAGGTACTTCTGTGGCCTTTCTAGCTTTTTGAATGGGTAGTGTTTGAGGAGTTAGACTTATGGATATGGAGCATTTCTAGTAGGGCAGGGTCCAAGATTGCCTTGTAGGCAAGACACAGATCACCCCTGAGCAATCTGTACAATACAGAGTAGAGTGATAGTGATTTGAGCTTGTTCGCATAGGACAGGTGTTGGAGGCCATGGATTCTCTTTGTGAGGTATTTCAGTGGCCTTTCTAGTTGGTGCAGGTGTTTGGCCCTGGGTACAGCTCATATTTATTGGTATATTATATACCTTATCTACACACACCTCTAAGAATGCTTCTAGTAGGCAGTTATCTACATCAGCTGGTTTCCAGTTCAGATACTGGGAGCTTGCTGAATCCCACTGTACATGTATTTAGTTTTTATAGTACTTTTCTGATTTATAGTTTGTGTGCATTTGTAAAAAGAACACGTGTTTAAGCCCGCTATATTTTCTGCGCTAGCTGAATTAAAGCATTTACTGTGTTTCTGTACCTAATTTCTGCTACTTTGTAAAAAAAAAAAAAAAAAAAAAAAAATATCCTTGTTTCCCGCCTTTAGTCAACTAGAATAGTCCAGTCTTCAGGTACTGCTGATCTCTGGGCTGTGTCATAGTTCCTGTGCTGCCCATATCCTTATTTGGATAGGAGGAAGCTTCTTTGTTCACCAGTGGGAGTGGGGAGCTCTGAGCTTGAGGAGTGGTTCCAGCCCAGAAACTTGTAGCTTATTGGCCGTTTTGGGCCATTTCCCATCTCTTTCTAACCCCCTGCTTTAAAGCCTGCTTTAGCACGCTTTTGCGTGAATTTGCGCATAGTGCAGCATAGTGCAGCGCCGCTTAATTGGGTTTAAACTATTCCCGGCTCCACAAAGTCTACTCTTCACTTTTTCCCCTGGAACTGCTCTAACTCTCAAACTAAACACTCTATTCTCAATCTAAAACCCTGCACTTGCTCATATAAGCATTATTTTATAAGTTAAGCACTAATAAACTAAAAAAGTACTACATCCTCATATAATCCCCTTGAGTACCTCATCCCCTATTGGTCCTTCTGATTCAGTTACAAAGGAGTTCCCTATACTATTCTAGCATGTTGAAAGGTCAGTTGCTGGCTTCCTCTCCAGTCCAGCTGGTGAATCTGGGAATCTTGAGGCAATGTTACAAATGCCTCATGTACACAGACAACCCTCTCCTCCTCCCAAGTACAAATATATGTGAGAGATGCAACCATATAGTCAAACTGGAGGCTGAGCTCTCTCGATCCAGTACTGGCGTAACCAGTCAGGAGGAGAAGGTAACCACACACACCATAAATCCAGTCTCACATAGACCTACCACAACTGCAAACCAAACACATAAACACACAAAAACATACTCGGAGGCTCTAAATAAAAATCTGCCAAAGCAGCAGAGACCTCCAAAGCAGACATCCAAGCAACCACTACCCCAAAACAAATCACATGCAACACATAGTTCACAAAGTCAGTGTCCCAAACAGTCACAGTCCTTAAGACCTAACAACATACCTGATACACTGGTAATAGGTGACTCTATAGTCAGACACACTGACGTCCCGCTCACCAGGCTGAACAAGGAAAAGGTCACAGTGAGCTGCCTGTCAGGCGCTAGAATCCGCCACATAACACAAGCACTCAGGTCACTCCAAAGCAGGTACAAATATGACTCAGTCATTGTCCATGTTGGTGTGAATGACCTGAAATGTACCTCCCTTGACTACATGAAAAGAGACATAAAGGAGCTCTCCGATCATGTAGCCCAGGCCGGTATGACCCTGACCTTGAGCAGCATCTTACCCTCACCTAGAATGATGCCGCAGTATAAAGACAAAATGATCGATTTAAGTATTGGTGTCATTCAAAGGGGATCCAGTATCTGTCTGCATGGGATGACATGTTCGACAAGCCACGTTGCTTCACAAGGGATGGCTTGCACCTGTCACCTCTAGGCTTTCGGATATTGGCAAAGGCTCTTGCCACCCCCATAGTACCTTTTTTAGGCAAGGCTCAAAAAACAAACCCACCTCCTTAGACAACATAAGTAGAAAGAAACTAAGGGTAATGCTGTTCAACGCCAGAAGTCTAAACCTCAAGATGCACACTCTCGAAGCCCTCCTCAGTATGGAGAACATTGATGTCTGTGCAGTGACAGAAACCTGGTTTAAGGCTCCCAAGAGCACCTCAGCACTACCAGGTTATATCTCATATCATGCTTTTCGGCCCCAAAACTTGGACCGAACCACAAAAGGAGGGGGAGTATCCATATTCATCAAGGATACCCACACCTCCAGGTTAGTGGCATTCGATGAAGCATCGGAGACCATCCATGTGCAACTAACAGTAGGAAAAACTGCCTTCCAGTTTGTAGCATGCTACAGACCACCCTCTCAAACTCAGGAACCCCACTCGGCCTTCCTGAATACACTGGAGAATATGAAGGTCTCTCCAAACACCATCATATTGGGGGACTTCAACTATCCAAGCATAGACTGGGAGCATTACTCAAGCCCCAACACCCTAGCCCAAAGGTTCCTAGAATTCATAAACTCAAATGCTATGGAACAACTAGTCACCACTCCCACAAGAGGGGAAAACATACTAGACCTGATCATTACAAACATGGGGATACATTGTTCCATACCAGAAGTATACCCTCTTTGGTAAGATCAGACCATAAATTAATCTCACTGGGAATTCACATCCCGCCCCCACCCCCAGCACAGAAGACCACAGTGAAGAACTTCTCAAAAGCTGACTTCACACTTCTTAAATCCGAAGTGGAATCCTTCAAGGCCCCCGGGCCAGTGGAAACTACAGCCCAATCTGCTGAATCCTTTATAAACGCATTCTATGGACACCTTCAGGAATGCATGGATCATGCAATCCCAAATAAAACCAAGACCCATTTCCCCAAAGGCAGGCATCCTGTCTGGTGGACCCCAGCCATAAATAAGCTATACAACAGAAGGAGGAAGCTACTACATGATAGAACAAAATCCATAAAAGGGAAGGCATCTCTGATCAGTACTAGCAAAATACTACGTTCCCTCATAAAATCATCCAAGGCCAGCTTTGAGAGAAAAATTGCACAAGACACTAAAGATAATCATAAGGCCTTCTTTAGTTATGTTAGAAACCTGGGTGGCAACTCCCAGATATGCTCAGAGTTAGTCCATAATGACAAAAAATACACTGAACCCACAGACATTGCCAACATCCTGGCAGACAGGTTCAGTGCAAACTCCCCCCCCCCTCCAAAAGGACAAATATCTATCCCAGCAGAGTGTTGCCTCCCTGACATCTCAGATGCCCAGGTGAGAGCCGTCCTCTCCAAAGCAAAAAGCACAGCATCAATGGGACCAGACGGTGTTCCGGGCTGTGTGCTACATGAACTCCAAGAAGAGCTGAACCCACACATAAGGCTGCTGTTCAATCTCAGCCTTACTACAGGATATGTACCCAAAGAATGGCATACAGCAACAGTGGTCCCACTCCACAAAGGAGGTGCTTCTACGGACCCTAGAAACTACCGCCCCATAAGCCTGACTAGCCTGGTCTGCAAAGCTATGGAAAGGCTCATTATGGAACTCATAAATAAAGACATTGGGGATCTACAGACACTGGATCCTACCCAATTCAGCTTTGTTAAGGGCAGATCCTGCCTCTTGAACCTGGTCAACTTTTTTGAAACAGTCATCAAGGCCATTGATGAGGGTAAGGTAGTTCACACAGCCTACCTGGACCTCGCAAAAGCCTTCGACACAATACCCCACTCGGGCATCATAGACAAGCTCTCCAGCTTAAATATAAATCCCTATGTCATAAGATGGGTTGCAAACTGGTTCAAGGACAGAACCCATATGGTCAGAATTGCTGGAGCCATGTCAGTCTCTAAACCAGTCATGAGTGGCATCCCACAGGGCTCAGTCCTGGGACCTTTCTTATTCGGTATATATTTTTCTGAGGTACAGGCTAACACGGGAGGACTGTGGCTGACCAAGTTCACAGATGACTGCAAACTGAGCGCCATAATTGACTCTCCAGCTGACACAAGCATCCTCCAAAAGGGACTCAGAAATGGATAACTGGTGCCAGAGCCATGGCCTTAAACTAAACGCCAAAAAGTGTATAGTCATACCCTTTGCGAAAAACAAAGTGCCCACAAATTACCACATAGGTGGTAGTTCATTAAGTACGGAGGAAGTAATTAGGGACCTGGGGACCCAAGTTGATAGTAATCTCTCCTTTGACAATCACATTGCCAAAGTGGTTAGAAAGACCTTCTATATAGCCCATCTTATCATGAAAGGATTCACATCTAGATCAAGGGAGGTCATTGTGCCCCTGTACTCTTCCCTCATCAGGCCCATAATTGAGTACGATTCCCCATTTGGGATGTACCTTACACGACACCTGCAGCAACTAGAAAGACCCCAAAAGTACCTCACAAAGAGGATCAAGGGACTCAAACAAATGCCATATGCTGCTCGGCTAAAGAAACTCCAGCTCTACTCAGTTCCATACCGCCTACTCAGAGGCGATCTATGCCTGACGTACAAAGCCATGTCCAACCCGGAATGAATGGACATGCTCCACCTCAGAAAATCCAAATCCCTTAGAGCTACGCGATCGAGAGAATTGAACCTCAACACAGGAATAAATAGGACATGCTGGAGGGACAGATTCATAACCCAGAGGCACCCTTCACTCTGGAATAAAATCCCAGTCCATGTTAGGCAGAGCCCCTCACTGACTCTCTTCAAGAGGAATCTTGATGAGTGGATGGGAGATCATAGGTTCACCCCGGGGGTCACTTCTGTGTCACTGCTAGACAGAGGCACAGTAAACTAACCTTAAAAAGGGCACAGTAAACTCATTCCATGGGGTGGCGAAAGCCAAACACACTCTGGCTAGGCTTGTAAATGCCCTAGGGCAGATAGCCTAGTATGAACCTATGAACCTATGAACTATGAACCTATGAACTAAACTATGCCTCGCATTCTTTTTAGCTTACCTTCTGATTGTTGAAATGACTTTTTAACAAAGTACATGACATTAGTTCCCTGCTGTGAGCTAGCACAGATATCAGATTACCTTCAGCAGTTTGACAGCTATGAAAGAGGAGTGCGTGGGGGGGAGAAGAGTTCAAGGACTAAACTGGCATAACAAAAGAACTTAAATTAAGCACTTAAAAAAAGTGAAATGCAGTTACAAAATCTGCAATGGGTGATGAGCTAAAAGTCAAACACGGGGCAGTTACTGAAGCACACTAAACAGTATCTATACCTGACCGAGTGAAAGAAAGCAGGAGTGTCTGAAGTACTGTTTATATTAAACTTAATAAAGGATTTTCCACTGGAAACAGACTGCCTGCCTTGCTTGGATTACTTGTGAATACTTAGTAATGCTGTACAATTATATATTTTCTATTATTACTTTTTGTTTTGTTTTGTTCTGACTTAAGACGAGTTTACGTTCGCTACTTCTACTACTGTTGTCTGAGATGATTAATATACAGTGATTAACAAGAAATATATGGACTGAAAATCTTCCACAGAGAGAAGTTTCTTACACTGTTTTGTTTATATTAAATGGAGACCAAAGAGATTTTCAGACAAGCCACTTGCATGATGCAAATTTCTAGAGACATGCACTGTAGTGTGGGACACCAAGAGGCAGCCTGAAAAATCAAAGCGCTATCAAGATGTTGGACCACATGTGGGCAGACTGTGGTATAACACACAAAAATATTTTTAAAAGTATAGAGTCCCAGAGTGGTGTTAAAATGAAAGAAACATCAAGGTCTGATGAAATGAAAATGTTCTTTTCAGTTTTGGGGTCCTCCTTTAAAAAGAAACTGACCGTTCCAACAGACCCAAAGGAATGGAAAGAGCAGTAGATGGTTGTCCAGAACCTGCAGGAGGAATTCTGGAACCTGCAGGAGGAATTCTAGAACCTTGCTGCAGGTTGAGGACATAAATAGGAAAAGGCCCCAGCCAAGGGCACAGGCAATATGAGATTGCTACTTTCTACTGGTGTGTGCCACTTAACATCCTTCCGCACAATGTCTGGCCGCATTTACGTCTGTACTGTACTAAGTGGACTTAAATACGGTCAGACATTGTGTAGAAGGGTGTTAAGCAAAGCACAGTGTAAATAAAGAATACTGTGTTCCCTTAACATTCTATGGGATAACACCTATCCAGGACATTAAGTGGCACATACCTACACATACAATGAGTCACTCTGATAATGTTGGGCCTATATGCTAGCTTGTAAGAGAACCTCCGAAAGTGCAATACGGCCTAGCACTGAGTGGGCTGGACTAACAGAGTCCCAATTAGTCTGGTGTCTCAGACTGTACTTTACTTTCAAGTTGGCGCAAGCCAAGACTTAAAAAAGGTTAAAGGAAGAAATGCTTACTTATCCTGGGGTCAGTGTAGCAGTCCACACCCAGTTTTTATAAATGAAATTACACCTTGAGTAAACCCTTTTGTTCCCTAATGTTTGACTTAGTCCACCTGACACATAAATGGAGAATTCAGCAATCCAAGAAGAAGAAACCACTGTAATGAACCATTTCCTGAGAAATCTTACCGGACATCAACTAATGAGTCCATCAAGAGAATCCTGTGTGCAAGTAGCAATTAGTAAAAATGGCTTAACTGGTACATAATAGCAAATAAGTTAACTCAAAGTGCCAGGGTCTATTTAACCAAAAGGAACTCCCACAAAACTAGGGGACTATAGTTAGAATGTTCTGGCAGCTACATCTGAAGCAGAAAGACATTTATGTTTTCAAATCCAGAGAGATGATCTCATGCAACCTTTAAGTGGTACAAGATATATACAGTGGATTTAAACGTTTACACACCCCTGTTAAAATGCCAGGTTTTTGTGATATAAAAAAATGAGACCACAATAAATAATTTCAAAACTTTTCCCACCTTTAATATGCCCTATAACCTGTACAATTCAATTGAAAAACAAACAAATCTTTTAGGGGAAAAATATAAAAAAATAAAAGAAGTAACTACGCTGGTTGTGTAAGTGTGCACACCCTTAAACTAATACTTTGTTGTGTGTGCACACCCTTAAACTAATACTTTGTTGTGTGTGCACACCCTTAAACTAATACATTGCTTGAAGCACCTTTTGATTTAATTACAGCATTCAGTCTTCTTTGGTACACACCTGCCATCAATTAAAGAGACTCTGATCAACCCCAAATAAAGTTCAGCTGTCCTAGTAGGATTTTTCTGACATTTGCCTGCTACAGCAAAAGCCATGTTCGCCGAGAGCTTACAAAGCATCAAAGGGATCTCATTGTTGAAAGGTATCAGTCAGGAGAAGGGTACAAAAAATTTCCACAGCATTGGATATACCATGGAACACAGTGAAGACAGTCATCAAAAAGTGGAGAAAATATGGAACAACAGTGATGTTGCAAAGAACTGGACATCCCTCCAAAATTGATGAAAAGACAAGACGAAAACTAGTCAGGGAGGCTGCCGAGAAACCTAAAGCAACACTGAAGGAGCTGCAGGAATTTCTGGCAAGTACTGGTTGTGTACTACATGTGACAACAATCTCCATATTTTCCATATGTTTGGACTATGGGGTAGGGCTGCAAGACAGAATCCTTTTCTTACACAGGAAAACATCCAGGCCCAGCCAAAATTTGCAAAACAATACATCAAGTCTCCCAAAAGCATGTGGGAAAATGTGTTATGGTCTGATGATACCAAAGTTGATCTTTTTGGACACAATTCCAAAAGGTACTTTTGGCGCAAAAACAACACTTCGCATCACCAAAAGAACATCATCCCCACTGTGAAGCATGGTGGTGGCAGTATCATGCTTTGGGGTTGCTTTTCTTCAATTGGAGCTGGGGCTTTAGTCAGGGTGGAGGGAATTATGAACAGTTCCAGATACCAGTCACTTTTGACCCAAAACCTTCAGGCATCTGCTAAAAAGCTGAAGATGAAGAGGAATTTCACCCTTCAATACGACAATGACCCCAAGCATGCATCCAAATCAACAAAAGAATGGCTTCACCAGAAGAAAATTAAAGTTTTGGAATGGTCCAACCAGAGCCCAGACCTAAATCTAATAGAAAATCTGTTGGGTGACGAAGAGGGCTGTGCACAAGAGATGTCCTCGCAATCTGACAGATTTGGAGCGCTTTTGCAAGGAAGAGTAGGCAAATATTGCCAAGTCAAGATGTGCCATTCTGATAAGACTCCTACTCAAGAAGACTGAATGTTGCAATTAAATCAAAAGGTGCTTCAACAAAGTATGAGTTTAAGGGTGTGCACACTTATGCAACCAGCGCATTTTACGTTTTTTATTTTTTATGTTTTTTCCCCTAACAGATTTGTTTTTCAATTGAATTGTACAGGTTATAGGTCACATTAAAGGTGGGAAAAGTTTTGAAATGATTTATTGTGGTCTTATTTTTTTATATCACAAAAACCTGGCATTTTAACCCTGGGTGTGTAAACTTTTTATATTGTGTGTGTGTGTGTGTGTGTGTGTGTGTGTGTGTGTGTGTGTGTGTATACACACATATATATATATATATATATATATATATATATATATATATATATATACATTTTTTTTAAATGCTCTTAAATGGGATACACCTTATCTTTTAACTGATGCAATGGGATACATGCAGTTGTAGGGAAGCACAGCCTATGTCTGCAGATGGCATAATATGAGCTACTGCGATTACTATCCCAGTACAAGTTCAAAAAAAGTCTACTGGAGGAATAGGGAAACACACAAAAGCTCTGCTTCATTTTTAAGGTAACTGTAATAAAGTAAATGTCAGTACCTGATAAAGTAAATTCAAAGAAAAAAAAAGTGTTAAGTGATTGTTCCACAGCTGAAGTTATGTTTTGTACTTATTTGTTTACTGGGTTAACCAGACTGGGTCAGCAAAAGAAAACCATTTCAGGGGAGGCCCAGGCAGAAAAACTCCATACATCAATATGAAGGAAGTACAGTTGCAGAAGTGCTACTTACCTGTAACAATAAATGTCGGCATTCCTCACTGCCTCAATGGCATTTTGGGTTATCTGCCAAGGAAACCTAGAAACGGCCAACTTTCAAAAGCTCATACTACCCTCCCTCTCTCTTCTCGTGACAAGTGATTGGCTGAACATATCCACAAACTGAACAACAACCTAACCAAAGAAGTTGAAACCCACCACAACAATGCACAATCTGGGGATGGCGAGCAGGTGCTGCAATTTAGGCAGTGAGAAAGTCGAACATCTATTGTTACAGGTAAGTAGGACTTACGCAACTATACTATATTTATCATTCCCACTACTTCAGTGCTATTTTGGATAGATTCCCAAAGCGTACCTGTTAGACTGAGAGTTTTCACTTTAAGTAGTTGTTAGGCATAAGGTAGAATAATAGGCCTGAAAACATGGAGTCAGAGTTGTGTTTTCATGTAAGCATTCAGTTTCAGGGAAGGACAGTTCAGTAGAAAGGAAAATATAATCTTGCTGGTCCAAGCGGAGATGTGCAGAAACAACAAGTTCAAAGGAAAGCTACAGAATGTTCCTTTCTCAAGGGGAAGATGTGTGCACTTGCAATGGAATGCTAGATAAAGAATAGAGACAGCTAGGCAATGTGAGGCACATGCAAGACAAGCCTTGAAAACCAAAGCTAAAGAGATGTGTAAAACATTACAGGGTTTTGGTATTATTATTAGGAAATACTTCAGACATGGTCAGTTAAGTTCATTTTTGGACTGATATGCAAAAGGTGTTTGTAGTACAGACACTTGAGTGTGAGTACTGAAGTCAGGTCAAATACCCAGCATTATATTATTCAGGAGAATCAGAATATACATGCAGAAATATTGGATATATTTATCAGCAATGTTACTGTTATCCAGCATTCCATCATTTCTACAGACTATTATTATCAGCAGTGTTATTGGAGACAGTATTCGGATATTGTTAACATCTAATAAAGTTTTCTTAACCTAACTACAGTTTGCAGGCTTCATTGTGAAGGGTATAAAAAGACTTGGCCCATAAAGGAGAGACCAAAACCTGTTTAGCACAGGTTTGGTTAATTAACAGAAAAAGACATTCATTCCAGTTTCATTTCAGTTGTTTCCAGTAAACTCCAGTATTATCAATTCTTTCAGTACCCAACTCGAAAGGTAGAAGGATAACGATCCGGGAGATCCTAGAAAATGGTTCTAGCAAACCTGCTCTGGATCTTGAAAAGGAATCCAGTTTGTAGTGCTTTCTAAAGGTATAACAGATGACTAGATTGCTGCCTGTAGAATGCTTCTAGTGTCCACTCCTTTCCAAAATGCCATCAAAGAGGATAAGGCCCCAGCTAAGTCAGCCCTAACCTTGCCTGGAAGAGCCATGGTGGGAGTACCAGAAAACAACAGCAGAGGGCAATCACGTAGAGAAAGGATGATGTTTTTTAGCCCCTGTTTAGGTGACAAACAGCTGTTCAGCATTCCAAAAGAGCTTTTTTTATCAAGTAAATACCTGAGCTGCCTGTGTTTTTGGATCAGGACAAAATACTGGGAGACTGATGGATTGATTCAAGTTAAATTTAGAAACAACTTGAGGTGTGAATGTTGAATTTGTGCTCAATACAACCCTGTCCTTGTGAAAAATCAGATCCAGTTGGCTCACTATGACAACTTGCAGCTCAGAGACTCACCTTGCAGATGTCAGTGCAATGAGTAAATAGTATTCCATGTAATGAACCATAAATCAGCCTGAGGGGCAAGTTCAAAAGGGGTAAAGTCAATTTCCCAAGAACAAAGTTTTCAAAGGAGTCTCATGTTCAACACTCTTTTCATAAACTGTTTGACCACAAAAAGAGATGAAAGAGGGGGTCCAATGGCAGACAAGCTGAGATGGCCACAAGATGCCCTTTGATAAACGCATATGACAAATCATAAGTAGCTCACACAAATATTTCACAACCAAAGGATCTAATCCCTTTTAAGGCCTCCCTTATTAGCCACGTGCCACATAGAAAACGTCTTCCACTTGTAAACATGTGATTTTCTAGTTGCAAGTTTTCTTACCTGCTGCACATCCTCATGGAACAAATGCCTAAAAGATATAAAAAAAAAAAAAAATCATCCAGGCGGTCAGTTGCAAATGCTCCAAGTTGGGGTGTTCCATTCACCCCCGATGCTGTGTGAACATATCCACTTTGTGAGGAACCTTGAAGTAATTGCTCTTGGTCAATTCCATTCAACGGAAGAACCAAATTTGCTTTGGCCAAAAGGGGGTTACCAAATGATCTTTGGCAATTCTTTCTGAATCTTAAGATGTACCTTGGGAATCTTTGGAAAGGATATAAATGCATTCAGGAACATTCCCGACCAGTAGAATGACAGTGCATCTGTCTTCCAAGCATGGCTACAAGATGCCTTAAACAGAATTCTTCCAGTTGTCCATTTTGAAAGGAGGTCAAAGGATCTACTTGAGGTATTCCCCACATCTGGATCAACTCCTGGAAGACCTCTACATGGAGCCTCCATTCATGAGTGTCTGTCCACTATCAACCTTGTCTGTCTGCCACTCTGTTGGTCTCTGATGGAATGTATGAGACACAAAGAGTCACAGAATGCTGTACAGCCAGCTCTCAGGTCATCATTAATAATGGGCAAACAGAGTATGACCTTGTACCCCCTTGCTCACTCAGGTACTACATCATGGTAGTGCTGTCTGTGACCACTACAAGGGAACCCAGAGCCCATAAGTGGTAAAGATCTTTTAAGGAATGAATCATTGCAGACATCTCTTATACATTTATTTGTTTTTGGTGTTTTCTGAGGACCCCATAAGTTTTGCACTTAAACTCCCATGGGCACTGCTCACCAATCTGTAGTAGCCGTCTGGAAAGACTGGACTAGAGTGAGTCCTGAATTCAGAGATAGTTCACCCTCCACCAATGCAGTTCCTGTTTCACAAATCCCAATGCCTGTACCTGGATATCCAAGGGATGAAGGTGCTGGATCCAAAAATTCTTCAAGTACCATTGAATTTTTCTCATGTGAGGTCTGGCTTGTGATATCATGAGGATCACTGATGTCACGAGGCCAAAAAAGTTTAGGAAATCTCTTGCTGAGGCAACATATAAAATACAGAAACACAAGAAAATGCCCTGACAAGTCAGAACTTTGTCTCCTGACAGGAAGGCTATCCTTTTTACTCTGTCTATCCAGGTCTATATTATATCCTCGAACACTTAAAAAAGCGAACGCTGATTGATCGAACTTATTTTCACGAAACTGCAAAATATCGAAGCAGTAGAAACTCAAATTTTTTCCTAGGGAAAGAATTCGGTTGTCCATTTCTGTTGCTTCAGTATTTTCAGTGTTATGGTGGAAAGTTACCGGTCGGATTCAGGTAAGTGTGCGATTGTGTGGATGTGAGTGTTAGGGTGATTTAGGTTAGGGTTAGAGCTCGGTTAGGTGTGTGTGCGATTGAGTGGACATGAGGGTTAGGGCGGATTTAAGTGAGTTAGGGTTAGGGAGCGAGTGAGGTGAATGTGTGATAGTGACAGACCTTAGGGTTAGGGTTTGGGTTAAGGTAAGTGGGTAGTTAGTGGTGTGTGCATAGTTTAGTGTAGGGTTAGGTATCAAATTTTTGGTGTATGTGTGGATTTCTGTTTGTTTGGTGTGCTTGTGTTGTGTGTAAGTGTTTTGGATCAGCGATTTTTTTCCCTGGGAAAAAATCGCTGATCTGACAGTTCGAGATTGTAAGCTTTCACTTAAATTAGGTCGATCAATCAGCGTTCGCTTTTTTAAGCGTTCGATGATATAATATAGACCTGTCTATCCAACACCCCAGGAAAACAATTAATTGACAGGGTGTGAGGAAGAACCTTTGAAGGTTCAGTTTGCAGCTCAGGTTGGAAAGGAGGGAAACAATCTTGTCTAAGAACTCCAAGCACCTGGATACAGAATCTGAACAAATCAGCAAGTACACTGAACAAGGAAATACATGGGTGCCAAAGGTACTGCAGTAGGCAGCCACTTGGGCCAGATACTTTGCAAGCACTCGAAGTGCAGTAAGTAGCCCAAAAAGTAATGCAGAAAACTAATAATGTAAGCTGGACAAAGCAAATCTCACAAATTTCCTGAAACTGGGAGTAACAGGAATATGGTACGTGCTCTTGAGCTCTAGATTCACCATGAAAAGTGGTCTAGAAGCAATGGTAGGGCCACCTATAAGGTGAGCACTTGAATTTCGGAACTTTTACAAAGGTGTTTAGAAACAGACAATTCTAGAACAGATCTCCTGGAGGGCTCCTGCTGTGGTACCAAAAAGATTCTGGAGTAAAAACCTTTGCCCTTGTGTATCACAGGTAGTGATTCTATGACTCCAGCTGCTCTGTGTGGTCTGGTGGATTTGGGGGAATTCTCTGAAATGGAAGAAGATTTTCTATCCTCTGCCAAGTGTAACCTCTCTGAACTATTTTCAGAGCCCATTTGTCTGAAAGTATTTGACAGCCAGGCTGCAGGACTGAGAGAAAGAGCCCAGGACTGGGAGGAAGAGAAGAAAGGGTGGTGCACTGTGACTCAGCATAGTCATCCCTTTGCAGGGGGGGGGTGATCCTTTTACGGAAAGGAAACCCTCGTTTGGTTTCAAAGAATTATTCTCCTACCTTTGAGATTTATGACTTTTGTTTGGCTGGGATTTTTGTCTGTTCTGTCCCTTGAAGGATGACACCTTATTTGCTGAAAACTTGGGTACCTGAAACATCCTACATAACCCATGTTGCCTCTGTCATCCCACAGTTTGAGAATCTGTATAACAAAAGGGCCCAAACACCAATTCAGAACTTAAAGGTGCATTCAAAATTTCGGCTTTTAAATCAGAAAAGTTCTGATTAAGTAACCAAGGATATAGTCTAAAAACAACAAAACCAGCTTTACTTCTCAAACCTGTATCCGCACATTCAAGCACACCTCTCAAAGGATGTTTCAAAACTTTAGTCAAATTAGAAACAATTTCATTCATACAAGACTTTTGCTCTACAGGTAAGGATGCAGCAAAATCATCCAAACTGTACATACACTGTAAAATAAATTTCCACTTCTAGCTTGGATAATTTAATATTCTAAAGGCTAGATTACTAGAAAGTGACATCCTTTTACCCTGAAGCTCTAGCCATTTCCTCTCTTTATCAAAGTATTGGATCAGATGACACCAATGACTTTATTTGACAAGGCAGCTGGGGAGACCACAGCTGGGTCAGCAGTCAAGATGTCATTATCCATGGAGACCCTATATTTTCTCTCAGCCTTTTTAGCAACTGCTGGAAAAGATACTACCACCCTGCAGGCAGCGTTATTAATTAGAGTGACTGGACTCAGTGTCATCTCATCTAGGAAATCAGCATTGTCTTCATCAGATTTCTCATCATTCTCTGAAGCAGAAATACTAGTGCTAGAGCCATGTATGGAAACACAACCATCCGAATTACCATCTGCTGAACGTTCTCAGCCAAGGAAATCACCACATCAGCCCTGTTAAATAGCTATAATCTGATAACTGGCACATGATGAAGCTTTTCTGTTTCTTGTGAACTTCACCACCTACATAAAATATATGAAGACAACGTATTATGTCTGGCAGGACTAGTCCTGCATCTAAAGGGTTTGGTTCTTCCATACCTGCACCAGGTACTAAAGCAGCCCCCGAGGATGTGTCTAACTCCCATTCCATAGCGGCAGGTAGAATACAACAGAGGGAGCCAGGGAAATGTTAAGGGGTCAGTGGGGTGAGTAGAGGCCTTAAAAGAATAACTAAATGAAGCCTGAGGTATATTATATTTATTTATTTATGTGACATTTGTTTACTGGGGTGGTCTGATTGGGTCTACAGAACCTGTTTTCAGCAGAGCCCCGGGGAGACAGCACAAATACAGTAGAATCCAATACAATAAAGATTACATTAGAAATACTATACAGAAAATAAGTTGAAAGAACTGCTACAAGATGTTGTAATATATTACTACACATCTAGGCAATGCTGTATAGTTAAAACATTACAAATAATAGTCACTCTCATCATATATGATAAAAAAAAAGTACGTAGGTAGTACAATGTGTGACATTGACCGTTGTAGTACATGCAAAATAGAATGTTAGTTTGTTAAGAAAACAGCAGCCAGAAAGTTAGTGATGCAGACGGACAGTGAGAGAGTTAAGAAGAACAGAAGCAATAAAGCCTGAGCAGCAGCTTAAGGATATGGTATAGGAGCAGAGAAGGAGTTAGAAGAGCCTTAGGATCTCACAGTCTGTGAGGGACTGAAATGTGACAGAAAGAGGAAGACCCGAGCATTAGGCAGGCTTTACGCAGGAGCAGAGCCATGTATTTTTGAGATTATTTTTTAAAGAGTCTGAAGTGGGTTAGGCCAGGCATAGACTTTGTAGCTAGAGGTAGTGAATTCCATAGTATAGAGACAGAGTATGAATACAGCGAGTGACCTGGTTTTCTTGTGGGTTTTGAGATATCTAAGAGATTTTTCTCTTCTGATCGTAGGGATCGATTTGGTGTGTAAGGTGTGACTAGATTTGCTAGTGCAGGGCAGGCAGTAGGCTTGAAAATAAGGTTGTGCAAGGTGGTAGCTGAATAAAGGCAAGTTGGTTGGGGAGTTCAAGCCAGTTTAGTTCTAGTAGTGGTTTACAGTGGTGTGTGTGTGTGTGATATTTAGAGTTTGTGGAAAACTTTGCAACTTTGTTGTAGCACTGTTCCAACTTGTTTATGGTAGAAGTTTGTAAGTTAGGATAGGGGCATCATAAAGAAGAGAGGGAAGTAAGAATGTTTTTGCAAGGGTAGTTTTGGTTGTCGCAGTAAAGAAATGTTTGTTTCTATATATGAGTCCTAGTTTTTGATGAGTTTCCTTTATATTTTGCTGTATATGGGATCAAATTTATTGTCAATGATAACGCCTAGAAGTTTGGTTTCCTGCACTGTTTCTATGACAGTGTTGTCAGAGGATGTTGAAATGATCAGTGACAGGGGAGGTGTTCTGGGGATGAAACAGTGCTAGTTTTGTCTTCTTTGGATTAAGAAAGAGTTGGGCATTTCTTAGCCAGGATTCAACTGCTGTAAAGGACTGTTGAGTTTTTGAGAGTAGTTCTGGTAGTGATTGAGCAGTACAGATTATGGATGAATCATCAGTGTACTGAATGAGGGTCCCAGGGTGAGAGGCAGTGTGAAGGTTGTGAAAATGTTGAAGAGTAGGGGTCCTAGGATGGAGCCTTGAGGGACTCCAGTAGGGTTCTGGAGAAAGGATGAGAGTTCATTGGGCCATTTCACTGCTTGTTTACGATCCTTGAGGTAGCTCTGAAACCATTTTATTGTGTTATGTGAGAAGCCTAAGTTAGACAGTGTATTTAATAGTAAGGGATGAGACACTGTGTCAAAGGCCTTGGAGAGATCAAGGAATACTGAGGCTGTATAGCATCCTGCATCTCTGGCCTGGTTCATTGTGTCTGTAAAAGATAATAGGACTGTACCTGTGCTGTGGCTAGGTCAGAAGCCATGCTGGGTTTTGGTTAAAAGATTGTTTTGCAATAGATATTACATTACCTGCTGATTGGATACCGCTCTCGAGAATTTTGGATATGGGTGACAAGATGGATATAAGATGGAAATTGGATGGATCAAGAGAGTTGCCTCCTTTGTGAATGGGGGTGATGTGAGATTGTTTCCATATGGTAGGTACTTCTGATTCAGAAAAAGACCTATTTATAAGGATGCTGATTGGGTAGGCGACTGAGTTAGTTTGAGGTAGTATGGGGGGAGATTGTCAGCTGAATTAGAGCAGGGTTTTAGTTTTTGTAGCAGTTTCTTAATGGTGTCAGTGGGTGTGGGCTGAAATGAGAATGGGGTTTGTATGACATTTTGTTGAGTTTGGGGGTTAGTAATGACAAGGTTAGAAGTAGCTGATGGCTTGGGGTCAGTGTCTGAATAGGTTAAAGGGTGGAGGGTCCAGCATTAGGGGTGTTAGTTAGTAGGTCTGAAATTGATTTTATGAAGTGTTTGTTAAAGTTTTCGGCTATTTGTGATAGAGGGAATATAATTATTTTTGTCATTTAAGGTGCAACCAAATTTGACTGGGGGGATACCAGAGTGATGACCCATCAAGTTATGGGGGGAGAGAACAGCAGCCAAAATAATAAATTGACTGTACTGGATACTGTATCACAATAAGTACTTGAAGGTTCTAGTAATAAGTATGTTACAGACAACTGAATTCTTCCAAACTATTCTCTCAACATAAAAAGTTTGAAATGTGTTCAGAATTCTTTTACAACTGACAGATGTTAAAGAATTTCCAGTACACAAAGTCCAAGCACCAGAACAACCAGCATACCAAACCAGTGTTAGAAATTAGCTTTACACATTTAACCACATTAAACGGCCATAAAATAATGTTTAATAGCAACTTAAGCTATTTTCTAGTCAGAGAAAGTAAAATCTCCACAATACATTCAAATAACGTCATCCACTATAAAACCACAATCCAATATTAAAAACAAACAAATGCAGAGTCATACATACAGTAAATAATGTAGAAATGCTGAAAATGCAAGTTCTACATATTTTCCTGTCAAAAAATTAAAATAAAGCAGAGTAACAACAGTAAAGACTGGCCTTAAGTGACTAACAACACTCATGGCACACTGCAATTCTGAGAGAAATATGGACAGTTTCCTCAGAAATAGTAAAATCATTTGCTAAAGATAGAAGCCAAATGAATACTGCTACAAGCAGAAATTCCCACAGGAATTACCGTAAACACTGACAGAAATAAAATATTAAAATCTTTTTAACTAAACAAAAATAGAAACAATAATAAAATGAGAGGAAGTGGGGTCACACATGGGGATATCTATGTAGTAAACCAGAAAATCAGCATTGCATTCTGTGAAGAGTCAGAGGTCGTTCTTCTTTGGATGGCACTCACTTCCTGTGACAGCTGAAGGCTTCCTCTTCAGCATATGCTCAGCCAATCATCTGTCACAGGAAGAGAGCATGGGGGGGGGGTCTGAGCCTTTGAAAGCTGACCAGTACTGAGTTACCTTGGCAGATAACCAAATTATCACTGAAGTAGTAAGAATAATGAACATAGACAAAGCAGAGAAAAAAGAAAAATGTTGCAATCATTTTTATAGTAGGATAACATAAAATAGAGCACAATACAAAACAAAAGCAACAGCAGGACATGAAGCCACAGACTTACAAGTGAAGAGATATTTATTTATTTTATTTATTTATTTATTTATGTACATTTGTTTACTGGGAAATTCCAATTGGATGCAGGTCCTTTTTCAGTGGATGCCCAGGGAGAAAAGCTCCACATCATGTACATTTTTTATTTTATTTTTTTATTTTATTTTACATTTGTTGACCGGGCTAGTCTAGCTGGATACATGTCCATTTTCAGTAGAGGCCCGGGGAGAAAAGCTCCAAGAAATAAAGAATAATAATAATAATAATAATAATAGTAATTAATATGACAGATTAATATATGAAAGGCTATACTTTCAAGTATATAAGTAAAAGATTTTTTTTTTTTTTTACAAATTAGAATACTTGTAGTGATTAATAACATAAGCATTAATTCTATAGAGGGTAATGTATAAAATAAGGTACAATATACATATATACATAGGATTTATGTGCAATAACATAGTAAATTGAAGCATTAAGGGAAGATGTACATGACAGAGATACAAAGTTGCAACAACAGTAACAACATTACAGGTTGTTGGCTTTAATACAATAACATGATATTGATTATCAACAGTATATACAGTAAATGTTGCAAGTTAAGGTAGTTTCTTGTCATTTATAATATTAGTAACAAAGTTGTCAGACAAGATGTTAAAGTATGTAAAGACAACTAGCTATTTCTGACTGTGGTTAGTAGTCGCTGTAGTATAGTTGGGTTAATAGTCTAGGTGGGGGGGTAAGGGTGGGGGTGTTAGTCTGGATTAGAACAAGGACAAAGCCAGTGGAAATTTAAGTGGAATTTGAGCTCAGTCTTGAAAAGGCTGCTGGAAGGTAGAGTAGTTATAGAGGGTGGAAGATTGTTCCAAAGTTTAAATATGGTACATGAAAATATGGCTTCTCCTGCTGAGTTTTTGGGTTTGATAACAGTGAGATGATTTTTGTTACTTGATCTGAGGGGCCTATTGGGGTGATAGGGTTGGAGAAGGGTTTTAAGGGACGGGATGTTAAGGGGGTGGTTAATAAGTTTATGAGCGAGGGTGAGTGGATTAAAGTGAAGGAGTTGTGGGAGTTCTAGGCAGTTTAGTTCTTTAAGGGAGATACAATGATGGCTGTGGTAGGAGGTTCCAGTGGCAAATTTAGCAATTTTATTGTAACAAGCATCCAGCTTGTGTAGGTTTGTCTGCCTAAGGTTGGTAAGTATCGGGGATGCATAGAGTAGGGTGGAGATTAACTGGGAATTGGCTATGGAGATTCTAGCCGCCTTGGTTAGGAATTGGCGGCTTCGATATAAAGCACCAAGTTTCTTGTGAGCTTTTTTATTGTGAGAGATATGTGGGTGTCAAATCTAAGTTTGTTGTCTATTTCCACACCAAGTAATTTTGTGTGTTCTGATGGAGAGATGATGGTATTGTCTTTGGCGAGAATGTTGAAGTGGGGGTTGTTTTGGGTGGCTTTGGAAGGTTGAAACAGGAGAAGTTTTGTCTTACTTGGGTTGAGTAGGAGCTGAGCATTGGATAGCCAGCTTTCTACAGAAGAGAATGATTCCTGTGTGATTTGTTGTAGTTCTGGTAGAGTGGGGGCAGAGCAGATGAGAGTAGAGTCATTGGCGTACTGTATAAGAGATGTTTGTGTGGTGGCAGCATGTAGGTTGTTAGTGAAAAGTGAGAATAGCAGAGGGCCAAGGATAGACCATTGCGGAACTCCGAGAGCAACTGGGAAGCAAGGTGATGTGTTATTGTCCCAGATTACTGATTGCTGTCATCCATGAAGATAGCTGTGGAACTAGCTGCAGGCTGGTTGTGAGAAGGAAAGGTTGGGGAGAGTAGAGAGTAGTAGCTCATGAGATACCATGTCAAAGGCCTTTGAGAGATCTGAAAATACGGCAGTAGAGAAGAGGCCATTGTTTTTGTGATGAAGTATAGTGTTTGTGCAGGAGAGTAGAGTGGAGGTAATGCTGTGATATGGCCTGAAACCATGTTGGGGAGATTATTAGCTAGGAGGTAGTTGAAGACCTGGGTGTTGATATATTTTTCAAGTGTCTTGGAGAGAGGGGAGAGGATAGCACTTTGTCGGTAATTGGAGAGGTCAGTGGAGGGGGTGCCTTTGTGGAGGGGAATGATGTGGGATATTTTCCATATCGAGGGAACATAGCCTTCTGTTATGGAACAGTTGATTAGAATTGAAATTGGGTAGGCTAGTGTATCAGTTGCAATTTTCAAGTATTCAGAGGGGAGGTTGTCAGCTGCGAGTTTGTGGGTTTAAGTCTTGACAATAGTCTTTTTATGTTGGAGGTAAGTACTGAGGTGAAGAAGAAGAAAAGAGGAGTGTGGGGTTTAGGGTTAGGAGTTGGGGGGCTGTTGTAGGGAAGTGTTGTTTGTTTAGAGATGTTATAATTTCAGTGAAGTGTTTGTTGAATGATTCATCAATCCTGCTGGAGGTGGGGGGAATGGACGGCTGGGGGGGGTATCAATCTTCCATGGGTGGAGGATATTGTTAATAGTGGACCATAATTGCTTAGGGTTGTGGTTGGTAGAGTTAAGGGTGGATTTATAGTAGAGGGATTTGTCTAATTTTATATGCTTTTTGGATTTATTGTGCAGTTCAAGGAAAGATTGCCTATCTGAATTATTTTTTGTTAGTCGCCAGTGCTCCCAGGCCTTATCTCTGGATTTCATTAGGGTTCTGGTGGTCTTTTGTAACCATGGGGCATGCCTGGATCTGACTTTGGCATTTCTTACAGGAGCATGGGTGTTTAGGATGGAGAGGAAGGTACTGCTGAAGAAGTGGACAGCCTCATCTAGGTTGAGGTATTTTAGTGGTGAACAGTTAATTTTTTGCAGGGGGGAGATGAAGGAGTTGGGGTTGAAGTTGGACTTGTTCCGTATTTGCCTGTGGATAATGGGCTTCAGACTGTTTGTGTGGTGCCAAATTAGGAAAGTGGGGGAGTGGTCACTAAGACTGTCAGGTAAGCAGCCTGCTAGATAAGAGTGAGGGGCTTTGTTGACTAGGATCCAGTCAAGTAAGGTATGATTGTTAGGGTTTTTGTTGCTTCGGGCAGGGAATTGAATAAGTTGAGTGAACCCATGGAGATTAAGGTGAATGGTTGGGAGACTGTTATTACAGGATAGCCAGTTGATGTTAAAGTTACAGAGAATGATGGCTTCCTGGAGTAGAGATAGAGTAGCCCAGCTCAGGAGATTTTCTAGGGATGTGATATTTTGCCCTGGTGGGAAATAGCATCCTATGATATTGATTGTTTTGTTTGGGTTTAGTTTGAGATTGGCATAAAGGATTTCTTCATTGTTGTGGCGAGGGGCAGATGAGTTCAGGAATTGAATACTGAGGTGGTGTTTAAATATCAATGCTACACCACCTCCGTTTTTGGCCAATCTCTCTATGCGAAGGATGTTGTATTCAGGTGGAAGTATTTCCTCACTTTTGATGTGAGGTTTGAGCCAGGTTTCAGTTAGGAAGAGAATATCTGGGGAATATATGCTTATGCTGGCATGTAGTTCTTGGATTTTATTGCATATGCTTCTGTTGTTTAGGGACATTATACGTAGGTCTGTTGTTTTCTTGTTGGCTAGGAGTTGAGTTGTGTGGGGGTTACTTGGACTAGGGTTTGTGGTTGGGTTGGATTTGGGAGGACCAGGGTTTGGATGGATGTCTCCAGTGAGGGCTAGTTTATAAAGGGGGTTTAGGATATGTTTTATATGCATAGTAAATTGCTTATGGTATCTTAGAGATATTTTATTTTTGAGTGTGTTAGGTGTTTGGTAATGGAGTGTGTGTGTTGGGAGGATGGTTTTGGTGGCAGGGGTTGTGTAGTTATAGTGTAAATGTTTGAGGGAGGGTGTTAAGAGAGTATAGTGGAAGTTGTTGGGGCATGTGACTGTGGAGCCTTGGTAGGATGTAATGTGAACTAGAACTACACAGGTTAGGATTGTTATTATATTAGGTAGTAGCATGATTGTGTTGGATGTAGGGGGAGGGGGTAAGTAGCGGCGTAGCCTAATTGCTGGCAATTAGGGGTGGGGTTAAGGCTATGAATAAATGCAGAGGTACTGGGGGCAGGTGAGATTAGGGGTCAGGGAGGAGAGCGAAGTGAGTGGAGCGAATGGAGCGGGATAGAACCCCCCAGCTAAATATTGCAGGGTAAGTGTCTAAATAGCCAAATTGTTAGGAGTTATTAGAATCTAGTAGGGAAAAAATAATCTATAGACCTGATTTCAGCTGTGTCCTTTCTGGGTAGATACCTAGTTTGAAGCAGACAAAAATTGGCAGTTTATTTTTCACAATACATATTTAAAGCAGATTCAAAGTAAAACAATTTTTTAAATCATTCACATTCAACAACGGTTGTACAGCAGCACAGTTGGGATAGTAGTTACAATTCAGTACAGAGCATAAATAGGGGGAGTAGAGAGGAATTCTCAAATAACAGCCAGAGAGAGACTGAGGTAAGGAGACAAGAGTCTATGTATACAGGAGATAAAGTGGGTTTGAGAAAGAGAAAGGAAGAAAAGTAGAGTCAGAAATATTAAGTAAAGAATAAAGCAAGGGAACAGAGACGGACAGAAGGGAAAAGAAAACTAATAACGTAGACAAGAAGCAAGGGAACAGAGATGGACAGAAGGGAAAAGAAAACAAATAAAGCAGACAAGAAGCAAGGTAACAGAGACGGACAGAAGGGAAAAGAAAACAAATAAAGCAGACGAAACAAGGTAACAGAGACGGACAGAAGGGAAAAGAAAACAAATAATGCAGACAAGAAGCAAGAGAACAGAGACGGACAGAAGGGAAAAGAAAACTAATAACGCAGACATGAAACATACTGAGTGTGGAATATAAGTAAGAATAGAAAAAGGGAAGGACAAGTAGAATGGAGGAAGGCCTGCCATAAATTACACTTAATAGTTTGTAAAATATAGGAGTCAGGACACAAGAGTGAGGAAAAGCAGGCTAGTAAGGTGAAACTGCTATAGGCTTAGCCTGGCATTAAACGAGAGCTGGCTCATGTATCCAGTAAGTGCTATTTGAGTTTAAGTTTGGACATTATTTTATTGTCATTTTTGTCTAAGCAGCAAGAGCAAGCAGTTCCAGAGATGTCTGTATTTCATGACCACAGCAATGGTCACCTAACATGGATAAGCTACATCTCCGTGACCATCACCAGGAGCCCAAGTTCAGCTCAGTGTCTTCCACTCAGAATATCCTACAGGAAATGTCAAGTGACAGCACTTCAAGACTACTTACAAAACCAGGCTAGATGAACAAGTGCAAACTGAAAACGCAGCTCAGCAAACAAGATCAACAATAACTTAAGCTGAAAATCAATGGTACAGAGTAGAAGAGGATACAGGACTTACATCTAGCTATGGATAGCCTTAGGAAAGTAAGAACTGTCCATCAAATTTACCCCATCTTAACCAATGCACAATCTTCCACAAATACCTCATCCACTTCATCAGCCAGTTCTGCTAGGTCATCCCAGAAAAGGGATACGTGCCAATGGGTCAACCTGCTTAACAAATGCATTACAAAGAGTACCAGCTGCAGAGGTATTTTTTCCCTAACTATCCCTCTGTTTTGAAATTATAGAGGGAAACTTAGAACTCTGTTCAGGTTTCCTTTTTTTCTCTTATTGGGTTGTCATACTGAGTTTCTCCCTCTGTGCCTCCATATAGATAGATATCATTCATTACTTCATTGCTTGGAATCTTCTGACAAGGTTCGGTATCATGCACTAAGACTTCCTCCTTTTCCATTTCTGTACGGACTTCATTCACTAACTTTACAGCTGTTTTTTTTCTGGTAAGACTCAGTTATAGGTTTCTGATAATGTGTGAAAAAAATTATTTATGATGCTGCTGCATGCTGTGCTTGCTGTACTGGAACCAAAGTCTTCGTAAGACACAAAGTCTTGTTGGCTGTTTACTGTTGAAATCAAAGTCTGATTATAACACAGTTTTGCATAACTGCATTTGCAGTCTGTTAAAGACACAGAACCTTGCAAACTGCACACTGATGAGAAAATATACTTTGCAGCACAATGCTATTTTAATTCTAAACACAGTTACTAATAAATGACATTTCTATAACAGACAACACATACTATACTGTTACAATTTACAGTTTTAATGTACAAAGTTTGCTTCTGAGTATAAATATGGATAATCATTTACCTCAGAACCTACGTTCCTACAAATATCCCTAACACAGTTTAGTTTACAGTCTTTATATACTCTTTTAGTCATGCACTTTAGATCCTGTTTTTCTTCTATTGTAAGGAACTTCTGTGGGAAAGCATGTAATGTCTGTTTTAGACTTTCCTGTTGTTATTTTATTTATTTATTTATTTGAAGTTTATTTGCCAGGATAATCCATTGGGCCGAATGAGCCCATTTTCAATGGAGTCCTGGGGAGAAAAGCTCCACAGATACAATGTCAAATATGCAATTAAGAATAAAATAGAATACAGTAGTATAAATGTTACATAGCATTTTGTTAGAGTGTCAGAAGTAGTACATATAAGCACAAGATAATGTTAATGCAACATGAAAAACAAGACAGAAAAGCTTATGCAATAATACATATAAGTTGACAAATTTTTAGTTATCTATGTACACAAGCAAATGGAAAACGTGTTAGGTAAGATTTTAGCTAGTAGGTATGCACAGATAATATTTACATAAGTGGTAACTACAATATGAATGTTCCCATAGGAGGGAAGAGTTGGGGAGTAGGGGGTGAGTAGTAGCTGGAGGTATTAAGCAGGATGGGTACAGGAGCATTCCCAGAGAGAAGATAGGTGTGAATGGAGGAGAGATTTAAAGATTGGAAGGCTGCTGGTGTTGCGGATATGAGGTGGGAGTGAGTTCCAGAGGTGGGCCAGGGAAAAGGAAAGTAAGAGTTTGCCTGCTGGACGGGCTGGTTTGTGGAATTCAACTAGGTTCTGAGTGTTGGTTCTGAGGGGTCTGTTTGGGTGGTGGATGGTGAAGGCTGAGGAGAGTGAGGGGCAGAGTGAGGGCTTGAAAATGAGTTTGTGAGCATGAGTAAGTTGAGTGTAGGTAAGGTAGTTAGGGAGCTCTAGCCAATTTAGTTTGTGGAGGGCAGTACAGTGATGGGAGGAGGATCTAAGGCCAGAGATGAATTTAGTGATTTTGTTGTAGCAGGAAGAGAGTTTTGTTTTAATAGTGGATTTAAGGTTGGTTAGGAGTGGGGCACCATAAAGGAGAGAGGGGATGAGGTATGTGGTAGATAGGAGGAATCTAGTAGATGGGGAAAGGAAATGGATATGTCGGTAGAACATACCAAGTTTCTGATATGTTTTTTTAATGTTAGTTTGTATATGGGAATCAAAAGTGAGCTGGTTATCAATGAGAGCTCCTAGGAGTTTGGCATTGGAAACAATTTCTAGGGATGTGTTATTTTGACTAGTTATGAGGAAAGAGTTTATGTCGATAGTTATGCTTTTTGATGGGGTGAATAACATGAGTTTGGTTTTTATTGGATTGAGAGTGAGATGATTGTCATGCATCCATTTTTCAGTGGTTGAGAAGGCATCTTGAGTTAGTTTTATAAGGGAGGGAATGGAGTTTGCAGCACAAATAATAGTTGAATCATCTGCATACTGGACTATTTTAGCATTTGGGATGTTGTGGTGGAAGTCATTAATGAAGATGTTGAACAGTAAGGGACCTAATATGAAGCCTTGGGGTACACCAGTGACAGTGTTAAGGTAAGAGGAGGTGGATTTCTTCCATTTAACAGATTGCTGCCTATTGGAAAGGTAACTAGAAAACCAGTTGATGCAAGAGGGGGAAAGATGTAGGGTAGAGAGTTTGTTGTGTAGCAGGGAATGGGAGATGGTGTCGAAGGCCTTAGAAAGGTCTAAGAGGAGAGTGGAGACAATATAGTTAGAGTCTCTAGCTTTATTTACAGTTTCGAGGAAGGAGAGAAGAGCAGTAGTAGTGCTGTGACCAGGTCTAAATCCGTGTTGTGTTGGGGTTAATAGGTGATTGCTGGTCAGGTATGGTAGTAGTTGTATGTGGATACATTTTTCTAAAAGTTTAGAGATGGGGGATAAGATGGCAATAGGTCTAAAGTTGAAGATGGTATTGTTGTTACCTCCTTTATGGAGGGGAATAATGTAAGCTTTTTTCCAAATTTGGGGTACATAACTTTCTTGGATTGACCGATGTATAAGTAAACAAATGGGGAAGGCAATGGCTTCAGCAGCTATCTTTAGGAAGAAGGAAGGGATAATATCGGGAGCGTTAGAGCAAGGTTTTAATTTAAGAAGCAGCTTTTTAATAGTACATATGGGTATGAGTTTGGGGGAGAAGAGAGGGAGGTTGGAAGTGGTGGAGTTTAGGTTAGGAGGGGTAGTTTTAGCTGGGGAGTAGAGTTATTACTAAAAGATGATGTTAATTTAGATATAGAATCAATAAAGAAGCTATTGAATTGGAAGGCAAGGTCGGTATCAGAAGTATTTTGATCGGGTTGTGGGTTTTCCTTTTTGCCAGGGTTGAAGAGGGAGGAGATACTATTCCAGAATTTTTTTGGGTTAGTCTTATGATTATTTTGGAGGGTGATATAGTAGGATTTGCGGTCAGAATTGATGAGTTTTTTTTGCTCTGTTGCGGAGTAATTTGTATTCGTTTAGGGAGGCTAGGGTTTTGTATTTGTAGTAGTTTCTCAAGGCTTTATCACGAAGGCATGACAGCTTAAGGTGTCTTTGTTAACCAGGGGATGGTTTTGCTCTTGATTCTTTTTGTTCTAAGGGGGGCTAAGGTGTTGAGAAGGTTTAGAAATGATGTATTGAAATAGGTGACAGCTTCATCTAGGGGTAGTGTGTTTAGGGGACCCCAGTTGAATTGGTTAAGTAGGTCACAGAAGGTGTTTTGGTTGAAGATTTTAAGGAGCGTTCAGAGATGATTGTGTGTGACAGTTGTAGAGAGGGAGAGTTACGGCAAGCAAAGGTAGGAAAGTGGTCACTGAGAGGGTCACTTGAAATAAGGTGTGGGTGTGATACTAGAATCCAGTCTAGGGTGCTTCCGCAGGAAGTGTGCTTAGATGGTCTGGTTATAGAATCTATTAACTGTTGAAAGTTATAAAGGTTAATATTTTGGGGATTTGTTGGGCATTGGACAGAGGACCAGTTAATGTTAACGTCACCTAGGATGACAGTTTCATTAGTGATGTTGGTGGAGAGCCAAGACAGAATGTCCTCAAGAATTGGTATGTTATCACCAGGAGGGATATAGAGGGAGGCTAAGCATATTGTTTTGTGCTTGTTCAGATGGAGTAGGACTAGAAGTAGTTCGGCATTGGCAAATTGGGGAACTGGTTTAGTATAAGAAGTAATAGAAAAGGAAGAGGAGTAGAATAGAGCTACACCACCTCCTTTTCTGTGGGTTCTATCTTTCCTGATAATGTTATAGTTGGGGGGAGTTGTTTCTGAATCTTTTATGGAGGGTCTTAGCCATGTTTCAGATATAGACAGTATATCAGGATTGCTGTGGAGAAGCCAGGCATGGAGGTTTGGGATTTTGTTGCATATACTTTGAGCATTTAATGCTGAGAAGATGAGGGTTTTTGTAGATGAAGATTTGTTTGTTGAGGAGTTGATGTGAGGGGTCCAGGGTTAGGATGTATGTCATCTGACAGTAGGGTGGAGAGGACTAGGTAAAGATGAAAATAAAGGTAATTAGAGTGTTTAGTATACAGTTTTAGGGTTGTGTGTTTTGTTAGAATAGTGCAAGTCAGACTAGGGTTAATATGTTTGAAGGTGGATATAAGTTTGAAGGGGAAGAGTAGGGAGGGGTTGCAGAAGTAAAGGTGAGAGCTTATTGGGGTGGAGGAGTGTTTGTATTGTTCAGGGATTGAGATTGTTATGTGATAGTGGGGGAAGTGAGCATTGTGGAAGGGTTTGGTGATGTATGTTAGATAGGATAAGCTTAGTAGTAGTAGTAGAACAGTAATAGTTAAGGAAGATTTGGTTAGCATAGCTGTGGTATTAGTGCTGGAGTTGAGTAGAGTTATTAGTATGAATGGAGTATAGTATTTGTGGAAGTGGTTAGGCTTGGTGTTTTATGGGTAGGTTAGGGGTGGAGACAGGAAGGGAGGGGTGGGGAAGGAAGAGTGTAATTGGAGTGGGTGTGGCTAGTGAAGGTATAAATGTAGAGGTAATGGGGCGGTTGGGAATGGGGGCAGGGTAGGGGAGCAGAGTGAGCCCGCAGGGCGAACGGAGCGGGAAAAGCCAGGAGACAGTGACCAGGATGAGGCTATGGAAAACAATCAGTAAGGATAGGAGAAAGAGACACAGGTAAGAAATTTAAGGTAAGTAGTCACTAGGGTTAGGGGCAGGGTGGTGAGTCGAGGGGGGAAGGAAGTATAGGATACTATAGGTGCAGAGATTGAATTTTCTGGTCTAAAGTTTAGCTTATATTTATAGGTTAGAGCTTATCAGATTGAGCTGAAAGGTAGTTAATGGATGGGTGCTGCCATCTGCTGGCCAAATGGATAATTACAGGTTGTCAGGGCAGCACTAGGAGGGAAGGAAGGGAAGAAGTCTATGGGACCAAGAGATGATTGGGTCGGTGCTAGGCTGCTGGCTAGCGCACGCTGGGTCACACTATAACATCAACCAAAGGGACAAAATTCTTCTACATTTAGGTACATACACTGTTTAGTATATGGTTCTTGCAGGGAGGTGGGACAGTTGCCCGAAGTACCACACGATCCCAGAGATGGTTCTTACTGGTAGGGAACCCAGGAAGAAAGTTGAGCGGGTAATGTTTCTTGGGGTCACTTGTACGTGATTAAAAGCGAGCCACGAACGGAGCCAGCAACCGAAACCAAAACAAACCAATATTAAATGTTTTTTCTGAGACACCATTTAATATTTACTTGTAAGCACTTCTGCTGATGTGGGAACACACACAATATTTGCGTTTCAGAGTTGTTTTCCTGCTGACTCTATGAGAAGGCATGTACATTAACAGAAGGCTGTAGGGAAGCATCTGTGAGAAAGTATGTCAAACTGTTCTGCTGCTGATATTGAGAAAGCATGTCTATTGTGAAAAAGCATTCTATCAGGAAACATGTCCACTAACAAACATTTCTTGCTTTTTTTAAAACACCACTTATTTCAGCCAGGGTTATGTCATATAGTATGGATGTTGATTTTACATTGGTAAGCTCTTTCAGCCAGGGTTATGTCATATAGTATGGATGTTGATTTTACATTGGTAAGCTCTATTCCTACATTTAAGCAAACTTTTTATTTTCTGTTTTATCTTTCAGCATATTTACAGTAGAATTGATTTTAATCTTTTATTCACTATTCAACATACACACTAACAGTTCTCTCATTTTATTTTAAAACACATTAGGAAACAAATTATTTAGTTTTCTTTTGATCCAAGTCAAAATGCAATTTTACACAGTTAATATAATGATAAAAAGTATTACTACCAGAACTGAGTGCATAATTTAGTCTAACAACTTTTTTTTACAGATCATTCTGTGAAAATATTTCACCAATTATGGGCTGGGTCTGCTTTATTTTTTTTTTCTCTAACTTGATTAATTTGTTTTTTACAATCACAGAACTTAATTCATTACTACCAGAACTGAGTGTATAATTAAAAAAAAAGTTGTTAGACTAAATTATACACTCATTTCTGGTAGTAATGAATTAAGTTCTGTGATTGTAAAAAACAAATTAATCAAGTTAGAGAAAAAAAAAACTAAAGCAGACACAGCCCATAACTGGTGAAATATTTTCACAGAATGGTCTGTAAAAAAAAAAAAGTTGTTAGACTACAGACCATTCTATGAAAATATTTCACCAATGATGGGCTGTGTTTGCTTTAGTTTTTTTTTCTCTAACTTGATTAATTTGTTTGTTACAATCACAGAACTTAATTCATGACTTAGAATTGTTTTATTAACGTTTTGCAACTGTTGAATTAACGGTTTAATTTTATTAATCACCTCATACCAAGAGTTTAGAGATGGACTAAAATCTACAACAGGCAATACTTGAGGATTTAAAAAATGGTTAATACACTGAAGAATGGTGTTTACATATTAGTCCATTAGCTGTACGAGTACAGTATTTTAATATAATTTTCCTCTAACTGGGGTAACCAATACTGACTGGTATGGACAAAATGATGATCCAGACACTAGTGATAAAATTACAAGTTGACAAATGACTTTTGAACTTGTTACATTGTGTGTCCTGTACAGTATGTATTTACACAGACTGTTTGCTCTGCATGCATTTCAATCCAGTTGGAACTCGGGACACATTTTTAAATATTTTTTCACACATATTTACTAGATATTAATTTTACAAAGACTGCAAAGTACATTTAGTCCAATCTACAAATTTAGTAACATTAACATCAAGCAAAATCTTTTTGAAAATGTATGTCTCTTTTGTGATGTTCATAAAGTAGATAAATGTACAATTTGTAAAATATCTTGGCCTGTCAGTTGTAATCAGTTTGCCAGTATTTCTAATACACTTAAGCCTGTTTCCCCTCCCTCTTAAAAGAGTCTTTTGTTTTTTACAGCCAGTATTATCAAGAGGGAATGCGGTATTTCCTTCCTGTAACTCCATTTTAGACCCTTCTGCAGTACTGTTTATACAGTCAGTGTAAAACTGAAAGAATGTCCTTTCTTTCTTGCAGTATGCAATATTTATGAAGATACATTTGCTCTACATTGTGAGAGCTGGACATATACCTGTCCACTGGACATTTTTATGTAAAATGTGTATGTTTTACATTGTGAAAGCTGGATATATATCTGTCTTCTATATGTCCTCTCAAATGAAAGGTTTTTAACATGACATGTTTGTCCCTCTAGACAATAAATATTGCCTTGAGTTTTATTTGCAGTGTCATTTACCTAGTACAACCTTATATTGGTAATATTACTTTTGTATGCCTTTTGTGCCAGGGTCTCTGCTATCCCTGATACTGTTATACAATTACAAAAAAATGTATTGGTTTGACTAACATACACTTAAAAGTACAAATTTTTACATAATTATTTACATTTGCTGTTGTCTGTCTTCTACTCTTCTGTATTGTAAATAGGTACACTTTAATTTATGTATTTATTGACATTTGTTGATCTGTAAAGTCCACTGGGTCAGAAATACATTTTCAGTGGAGGCCCAGGGAGAAATCCCCACAGGTAATCAAATATTGTACAGAACAAATACAAAGAGAAAGCGATATACTTACATTAGCATAAGATGGGGAGTAATGGTATATAGTTAATACATAATTATCAGACTGTATGGACACATAATAACATAGTTTCAATCACAAGAAAGTAATCCTAATTATTAGTGAATTGCACATACCGTAGGTAGGGAAACACTTGTATAGAGGACAAAGAAAATAATGTGACAGAGGGGTAAAGAGTAGGATCAGAGCAGTTATGTGTGTGAAGTCAAGGGGGCTTACACTGTGTTCACAGGTACAGCTGGGATTATTTAAATGCAAACAGTTGAACGTACCACCATGAACAGAGCACAGACTTCACATAAAAACTTTAATGCAACAATCCCAATAAAATAGATAGCAGGACAAGCGCTTTCGGCCTTAGCCTTCTTCAGATCCCTTTTTGAAGGGATTATTTAAATAGTGGGGTTATAGTGCAGCTTTAAAGGCTGTTAGGGAGTTAAGTTGAGTAATGTATGAGGGGAGGCTATTCCATACTTTGACAATGTTGTAGGAATATAGGCATTGTCCTGCTCTTTTGCTGGGTTAGCTGTGTTTAAAAGTGTCCTTTCTGAAGACCGGAGGGTTCTAGCTGGGGTGTATGTGTGTAAAATTAACTGGAGTACAGGACAGCTATCAGGTTTAAAAATTAGCTTATGAGCAAGTGCTAACTGAGTATAATAAAGATAGTGGTGAAATTCAAGCCAAGAAAGGTTTGAGATAGCTTTGCAGTGGTGTGAGTGGTTGGACATGTTAGAGGCAAATTTTGCTATCTTGTATTAGCAGGATTGCAAGTTATTACTGAGGGATATATGGAGGTTGGTGAAAATTGGGCTTCCATACAAGAGGGATGGGATAAGCAAAGTGTTTGCTACTTTTATCTTAGTTTGTTTATCTAGGTAGAGTTTATGTTAGTAAAGTTTATGTCGGTATAGTTTGCCTAGTTTGAAATGCGTTTTCTTTACTGTATTGAGAATGTGCTGTTCAAAAGAGAGTGTGTTATCAATAGTGATTCCTACAAGTTTTGCAGATAACAATATAGAAATAGAACAAGTGCTATGTGAAAAAATCTTGATGAAAATAATAACAATTTAGTTTTTTGGAGGGTTCAGCATTAATTGAGCATCATTTAGCTAGGTTTCTATGGATGTGAATGCATCTTGAGTGATCTTCTGGAGGTTAGCGAAATTGTTGGAGGATGAGAAGATAGTTGAATCATCCGCATATTGAATTAATATGCTTTGTTGGGAGGCTTTATTAAGATCATTAATGAATATATTAAAGAGTAGTGGTCCTAAAATGGACCCTTATGGGACGCCTGTGTTATTTGCTAGATACTCTGATTGTTGGTTTTGCCATCTAACCGATTGCTGTCTATCATGTAGGTAGGAGGAAAACCAGGTTAATACTCTTAGAGAGCATCCAAGTTTTTCTAAATATTGTAATAACTTAGGGTGTGATACTGTGTCTAAAGCCTTTAATAGGTCTAACAGGAGTACTAAATATTGTAATAACTTAGGGTGTGATACTGTGTCTAAAGCCTTTAATAGGTCTAACAGGAGTACTAAATATTGTAATAACTTAGGGTGTGATACTGTGTCTAAAGCCTTTAATAGGTCTAACAGGAGTACTAAATATTGTAATAACTTAGGGTGTGATACTGTGTCTAAAGCCTTTGATAGGTCTAACAGGAGTACTAAATATTGTAATAACTTAGGGTGTGATACTGTGTCTAAAGCCTTTGATAGGTCTAACAGGAGTACTAAATATTGTAATAACTTAGGGTGTGATACTGTGTCTAAAGCCTTTGATAGGTCTAACAGGAGTACTAAATATTGTAATAACTTAGGATGTGATACTGTGTTGAAAGCCTGTGACAGGTTTAACAGGAGTACTAAATATTGTAATAACTTAGGATGTGATACTGTGTTGAAAGCCTGTGACAGGTTTAACAGGAGTACTGAAGTTGATAGGCCAGCATCAATAGCTTTATTTACAGTATCAGTGAAGGAGAGTAAAGCTGTGGTTGTGCTATGTCCTATATTATATATTGTGTTTTGTGCTATAATGATAGCTATAGAACTATAGGTTGTATAAAAATATTTATAAAGTCTAGGAAATCAAACATAATGAAGTCAGTGTTTGTTAGTTACATTAGACCCAACCTTGAGTATGGAATAATAATATGGAAACCCTATAGGAAAACAAGCATGAGTAAACTGGAAAAAGTACAGCGGAAATATACTAAGGGCATCTATGGATGTGAAAATCTAAGTTATTATGAAAGACTAAAATATCTGAACTGGTACAGTGTCTCTTACAGATATTTAAGAAGATATCTTATTCAGGTATATAGGGCATTTAGGGACAACTACCTCTGGGAATGTTTAGGGTTATCAAAAAATACCAGAGAATTGTCAGATAACCTATGTAGAAGATTCTATAGGAATGAGAAGTGTACTAATTGGTTGTCTGACAGAGTAGCTGATGCTTGGAAGAGACTACCAAATTACATTAAAGCAAGTACTAGTTTAGATATTTTTAAGAACAGCCTGGGCATTTATTATGGTAACAAGTGTTTTGGCATATTGGCAAGCTAGAAGGGTTTTAATGCCCATGTTTGAAACATTTGTATGTATGTATGTCCAGGGCAGAATCCATGTTGAGTGGGAGCTAGGAGGTTGTTGTTAATGAGGTGATTTAGTAGTTGGGATTGTATGCATTTTTCTAGGATTTTTGATAGCGCGGAGAGAATGGAGATTGGCTGGTAATTTGAGAGATCATGTGCATTACCATCTTTGTGTAGTGGAGTTATAATACACTTTTTCCACAGTTGGGGACACAAGATCCAGAGACTGAACGATTAATAAGAATACTTACAGGGTAAGCTATAGCTTTGGCAGCAAGTTGTAAGTATTCAGGTGGTAAGTTATCAGAGGAGTGTGAGCAGGGCTTTAGTTTGGTTAGCAATTTTAGAATTAGGGATTTTGGTACTGGTTGTAGTGAGAAAAGAGGATTGGGTAGGTTATTGTTAGAGGCAGATATGTAGTCTATTTGTGTGGTATTTTGGGAGTTAGGGTTGCTTTTTGTAGATGAATCCTTGACTAGTTTTTGAATGGTGTCAATGAAATGGGTGTTAAATATTTGTGCTATCTGGTGAGGGTCTTTGTCTGGAGAAGGTGATGGATTTTGAATGTTACCAAGATTAAGTAGGGAGGATACAGATTTCCAGAATTTTTTGGATTATTACTTTGGGAGGACAGTTGTGAGGAGAAATAGGTTTATCAGTTATAAGTTTTTTTTGCAGTATTTCAAAGTTGTTTATAATTTTGTTCATTTGCTTGAGTTCTACTATTTTTCTATATTTTCTAGGCTTTTTCTCTTGGCAGGAGGGTTTGTTTAGTTTGTTTTGTTAGCCAGGGGGCAAGGTTCGGTTTTGTTCATTTTGTATGAAGAGGTGCTAAGCTATTTAATGTGCTAAGAAAGACGTTATTGAACTAATCTACAGCGTCATCCAGAGGCAGTGTTTTTATTGAGGTCCAGTTTTGAGCTTGTAGGGTATTGATAAGTATGTTTTCATCAAAGTGGGCAAAGTTCCTGGTAGATTTGTATGTGTGAGGTTTGGGGATTTGTATTTGGGTTTTATGGGTGTAAGCAGGTAGGTGGTCACTTAAAGTATTTGGGAGGGTGCCGGTATTGGAGTAGTAGTGGGGGAGAGATACTAGAATCCAGTCTAATGTAGATTCTGCTCGGGTATTTAAAGCACGTGTAGGCTCTGTGATACATTGTGTGAAACTATGGAAGTTAATGCTGGTAGCAGGAGCTTTGGAGGTTAGGTTTTGCCAATTAATGTTAGTGTCTCCTAGAATAATATTTTCTTGGGAGATATTTTGTTTAATCCAACATAGGACGTCTTCCAAATTGGGATGTTTTAATCTGGGAGAATGTAGATAGCAGCAATACAGAGTTGTTTATTAGGGTTTATATGAAGGGATGTTATTAGGCTTTCCATACTACTGAAAGTGGGGACAGGTTTCGGATGAATATTTATTGTTAAGGACTCTTGATAAATTAAGGTTACACCTCCAAATTTTTATGGGGTGTGTCATTACAAAGAATGTTGTAACCTGGTGGATGGATTTTTGTGTCGGATATATGTGTTTTAAGCCAGGTTTCAGTTATTGCTACTACGTCTGGTGAATGGTAACAAAGCCAGGACTGGAATTCAGTAATTTTGTTGCAGAGGCTTCATGCATTAATTGTTACAAAATATAAATCATGGGTTTTAGAGGCATGAGTGTTTTTGGCCAGTTATTTGGCCCATGATTGGGGTGGGCATCTCCACACTGAGTTAATGCTAGGAGAAGATGTAGTAGTGTCTGTGGTTGGAGTGTTTTAGCAAAGGTATATGTGGATAATGTTGAATGTTGTGCTAATTTTAGTTTAGTATTTGTGGGGGAAAGTTGTGGTTTGGCTATATAGAGGATATTGTTACTAATAGGGATGGTGAGATGTTGGAGTAACTATTTAACTGTTGTTGTAAATGTGTAACTAGTGTTGTGGATGTTAGAGGGGATGTATGTAATCTGGAGTGTATGGTGGTGGAGAGGGATAATAAGAGTAGTAAAATAGTAAGGACAAGTGAGATAAATAAGTGCTGTAGTAAGTGACTCATATTGGATTTTAGGGATTGGAGTTGGTTATATATGCTAAAGAGGTGGTGGAAATTGTTGTGTTACAGGAGGGGATGTGGCAGGAGAAAGGAAGGGGTTGTTAATGATATGAGGTATGGTACTGGTCAATGTAGAGAGAGGGTGGAGTTACAGGAAGTATAAATGTAATGAAAGAGGAAGTGGGTGGGAATGGGGGTAGGTCAGGGGAGTGGAGTGAGCCCGTAGCAAAGCGGAGGGCGAATGGAGTGGGTGACACCTGCTTTCACTTGAAGGTGAAAAAAACTATATCCATGAAGCATACACTGTTGAAAACTCCTGGTGTGATTCTCAAACAATCTGGAAATATATCGCTGATTGATAAGTATATTTCTTTGCATTTTAACTTTTTAGTGCTCTGCATTGTCTTAATTCTGCCTGACTGAATCGTTTGCCTTACTGAATTATTTTATATATTTTCTGGCATTATTTTATGCTTCTCATCTGTCCTGAAACTGTTTTTCCCCCTCCCTCCCACTCTATTCTTGTAGAGTTGTTATAGTTGGTGGCTTTGCAGTTGCCTGCTCCTACTGTAAATTTGATCTGGGACACCCCTTCCTGTCTAGTGTTCACTCTAATTAATACAGAGAGAACATTTGAGAAGGCCAACCCACTTAGGCTCTTAACCTCTGCTGCTCCTTCCTCTCTCCTTGCACTTTACAAAAAAAAATGCACTTTATTTTGCTTTTGCCTCTTCTTAACAGTACTCAATTGTATTTATTCTGCTGCATTTATTATTGCTTGGTAGTAGCCTGATTAAATTGTAACTGTTATTGTAAGTCTTTCGGTTTAAGCACTTGGACTTCAGACCAGTTGTTTTACATTAAGGTTTGTGGTCTGCACTGTTGTGGCAGGACAGGTAGTTTACATCCTTCTAAATTGGGAATTACTGATTGAAAGCTCAGCGTCTGTTATTCTAAAAGTGTATTAGTTCTAGTTTAAGCACTTGGGCTTCAGGCCAGTTATTTTACATTAAGAAGGTTTGTGGTCTACACTCTTGTGGGAGGAGAGGTTACATTCTGCCCTGCTGAGCTGGGAATTTCTGGAACAGGGCTCAGTTTTGAGCTTTTTTACTGGTTAACTGGGTAATTTGTTTAAATCAGTTTGCTCGTTTACTATTGTTATATAAAAAATGCACTTTATTCATCTGCTTTTACTGTATTTACATTTCTTCCTACTTTATTGCATTTATTCTGCTGCATTTATTACTGCTTGTTAGGAGCCTGATTAAATTGTAACTGTTATTCTAAGCCTTTGGTTGAAGCACTTGGGTTTCGGGACAGTTATTTTACATTAAGAAGGTGTGGTCTGCACTTTTGTGGGAGGAGAGGGTAGATTCTGCCCTTCTGAGCTGGGGGTTCCTGGTTAAAGACTTATTGTGCCTGCTTATTTGAACTGTTTCTTTCTGAAATTGGTACGCCTTGTTTGCTGTAGCATAGACTAAATTCTGAACTGCTGAATCTAGCTTTGTTTGTATAACTGGAGCACTAATCCAGACCATCTTTTTTGGAGAAGGTTACCCTGCACCCTAGTGGCAGGAGTGTGCAGTTAGAACTTGTCTGATTGAGACTGCTGGAATGAGGCTCAGTTTTTAGCTTTTTATTGGTTGTGTCTTTCATCTTTTCCCAGTTAGGGGTCGCCACAGCGGAACTCTGGTTTGCTAATGATTGGTAGTTGATTTTTACGTGCTGAGTTACCAGCCCTGATGCACAACCTTCAACGAAGGTATGCCCGAAGGTATGCCCATTCACGCATGTCTCCATGCAGAAGACACTCTAGCTGATAATCGAACCAGACAGTGTCTTACTGTGAGGCGACAATGCTACCGCAGCACCACCACCGCGGGTAGTAGCTTTTTATTGGTTGATTTGTTTAAATCAGTCTGCTCATTTGCTACTGTTATATATAAAAATACACTTTATGCATCGCTGCTTAGCTAGGATTAAACTATTCCTGGCACCATAAACTCTGTTCTTTTCCCTTAGGACGAGCCAGGTTTTTAGTTTCAGCAGTCAAATCTGTTTTTTTGAGCTCAGCACTTGTTCAGAACTTATTGTAAGCACTAAAACAAATTACTACAGCACTCAACTTTCCTCACTTGTCTAGAGGAAAACAACTTTTAGTACTTAATAAATAAGCACCTATCCAGGCATGACGAAGGACCAGCTCCCAGTGTTTTCTCCTGTCTACCACATGAATCTGGGCATCTTGGGGAAATGCAGCATTTGCCTCATGTACACAGACAACCCTCTCCTCCTACCACCCAACACTACAACCTGTGAGAGATGCACTTATATAGCCAAACTGGAAGCAAAGCTCTCTTCATCCAAGACTGGACTAGACAGTCAAGAGGAGAAGGTAAACACTTGCACTACGCCACATTCATCACATAGTCCATTAGAACCTACACCACCAAAAAACACACATAGCAACACAAAACACACAATTACATTCACGGAGGCTCTCAATAAAAATCTGCTCAAGCAAATGACACTTCCAAAGCAGAAACGCATGCAACCTCCACCCTCCAACACAACCCAAATGACACATAGCCCACAAACTCAGTGTGTCACTCAACCACAGCCCTTAAGGCATAACAACGTACCCAACACTCTAATCATAGGTGACTCTATAGTCAGGCACACTGATGTTCCACTAACCAGGCTAAACAAGGAAAAAGTTACTGCCAGCTGCCTGTCAGGTGCTAGGATCCACCACATAATGCACACACTCAAGTCACTCCACAAGAAGTATAAATATGACTCTGTCATTGTCCATGTTGGTGTGAATGACCTGAGACATACCTCCCTGGAGTACATGAAAAGAGACAAGGAGGAACTCTCCGATCTTGTAGCCCGGGAAGGTATGACCCTAGCCCCGAGTAGCATCCTGCCATCACCCAGAATGATACACCAGTACAAGGACAAAACTATTGACTTAAACAATTGGCTAAGCTTCTGGTGTCATTCTAGGGGGATTCAGTATCTGTCTACCTGGGATGACATGATTGACAGACCACAATGCTTTGAAAGAGATGGCCTGCACCTGTCGCCCCGGGATTCCGGATACTGGCTAAGACTCTTGCCACCCCACAGTGCTTTTTTAGGCAAGGTTCAAATGAAAAATTCACCACCATAACAGGTACAAGCAAGCACAATCTGAGGGTAATGCTACTCAATGCTAGAAGTCTAAACCTCAAAATGCATTCACTCGAGGCACTCCTTAAAGTGGAGAACATCGACATCTGTGCAGTGACAGAGACCTGGTTCGAGGCTCCAGAGAGCACCCCTGCATTACCAAGCTATAATTCATATCACGCCTTTCGGCCACCTAACCTGGACCGAAACACTAAAGGTACAGGCGTGTCCATATTCATAAAGGATATCCACACCTCCAGGCTAGTTGCTCAGCATAATGCATCTGAGATTATCCAAGTGCAACTAACTCTGGGCAAGATGACAATCCAAATTGTAACTTGCTACAGATCCCCCACCATGTCCCAGGATTCCCACTCCTCATTTCTTGATACACTGGAAAATATTAGGGTACAACCCAACACCCTAATAATGGGTGATTTCAACTACCCCACCATTAACTGTTAAAACTACTCATGTGCCAACTCTTTTGCTCAACGTTTTCTGGAATTCATAAATTCCAGCACCTTGGATCAACTTATCCACACCCCCACCAGGGACAACAATATCCTAGATCTGGTCATTACCAACATGGGCAACCGGTGTTCTACACCAGAGGTCAATTCCTCGTTGGTCAGATCCAACCACAAGCTAATCAGCCTAGACATTCACATCCTGCCCCCACCCACCATTAGGGAAACCACTGTAAAACATTTCTCCAACGCCAACTTCACGCTTCTTAAGACAGAAGTGGCAAACTTCACAACACCCATGCTGATGGACAATAGAGGTATGACTGCTGAATCCTACACAAATGCACTTTATAAGCACTTACACGAGTGCATGGATCGTACTATCCCTAACAGAACCTAGATGCTATCCTCCAAAAAAAGGAAGCCAATCTGGTGGTCCTCTGCCATAAACAAACTTTACAACAGAAGAAAGAAACTGTTACAAAAAAGAGTAAAATCCTATGATTGGAAGAACTCCCTGGCCAGCCTCAGTAAGAAGCTAAGATCCCTCATAAAATCCTCCAAAGCTAGTTATGAAAACAAAATCACCACTGATTCTAAAGACAACCATAAAGCATTCTATAGCTATGTCAAGAATCTCAATGGCAACACTCAGATCTGCTCTGAGTTACAGCACAATGGCACTAAATATAGAGAACCAACTGATATTGCCAACATCCTGGGAGATAGGTTCAGTGCTAACTTTACCCCCCTCACCCCCTATAGGGCCCATCTCTATACCAGAAGAATGCAAAATTCTTGTAATCATGGCTGCACAGGTAAAAAACACACTCTCCAAAGCCAAGAACACAACATCCATAGGACCTGACAACATCCCAGGCTGCATTCTACATGAACTAAAAAATGAACTGGCACCAAACCTAAGCACCATGTTCAATCATAGCCTTACCTCAGGCTTTCTGCCCTCTGAATGGTGCACAGTGACGGTTATCCCATTGCACAAAGGGGGAGCCACCACGGACCCTGGGAACTACCGCCTCATTAGCCTAATGAGCCTGGTCTGCAAGACCATGGAATGTATCGTCATGGAACTTATAAACAAAGACATTGGTAATCTCCAAACTCAGGACCTCACCCAGTTCGGGTATGTAAAAAGCAGAGCATGTCTCCTAAACCTGATTGACTTATTTGAAGCAGTCACCATAGCCGTAGACGAGGGTAAGGTGGTTCACACGGCCTATCTAGATCACGCCAAGGCTTTTGACACCATACAAGAAAAAAACTTCCCAAACCAAGGGCAAGCAAGTAAATAAGTAACAGAACAACACGATCACTGCCACAGAAACACCAGCAACGAACCAAGCCTTGGAAGAAATTCTTTTTATTCCACCGACTAAGTGCTTTCACCAAAGTTGGCTTCTTCAGTCAACTTTGGTGAAAGCGCTTAGTCGGTGGAATAAAAAGAATTTCTTCCAAGGCTTGGTTCGTTGCTGGTGTTTCTGTGGCAGTGATCGTGTTGTTCTGCTTTTGACACCATCCCCCACTCTGGAATTATAGATAAACTCACTAAACTTGGTATAAATCCCTATGTCACAAAATGGGTTGCCAACTGGCCCACTGACAGAACCCATACTGTGAAAGTAGCAGACTCCAAATCCGACTTCAGACCAGTGACTTGAGGAGTACCACAAGGTTCAGTCCTGGGTCCTCTCCCGTTTGGTATCTACTTTTCTGAAGTACAGGCTAACACAGAAGGTCTTTGGCTAATGAAGTTCACAGATGACTGTAAACTAGGTGCCGTAACTGAAACTGCTAACGATGTGGACATCCTACAAAAGGGCCTCACTGAGACAGATGCCGGGTGTCAAAGCCATGGCCTCAAGCTCAATGCCAAAAAGTGCATTGTCATCCCCTTTGGTAAAAATTCTGTACCCATGAGCTACCACATAGGTGGTAGTCTACTTAAAACTGAAAGTGTGATAAGAGACCTTGGGACACAGGAGGACAGTAGTCTCTCCTTTGATAATCACATCACCACAGTAGTCAGGAAATCCTTCTAAGTGCCACACCTCATCACAAAAGCTTTCTCATCCAGGAAAAAAGAGGTAATTGTTCCCCTCTACTCGTCACTCATTAGACCCATTATAGAGTACAATGCCCCTTTGGTATGCACCTCACAAGACATCTACAACAACTGGAAAGGCTGCAGAAATACCTCACAAAGAGGATTACTGGCCTCAAACAGATGCCCTAGGCAGACTGTCTCAAAAACCTCCAGCTTTACTCCGTCGCATATAGGTTCGTAGGTTCATAGGTTCATACTAGGCTATCTGCCCTAGGGCATTTATAAGCCTAGCCAGAATGTGTTTGGCTTTCGCCACCCATTTTAAATTTATTTTGCTATGCCCTTTTTCGAGGTTAGTATACTGTGCCTCTGTCTAACAGTGACACAGAAGTGATACCCGGGGTAAACCTATGATCTCCCATCCACTCATCAAGATTCCTCTTGAAGAGAGTCAATGAGGGACTCTGCCTAACCTGGACTGGGATTTTATTCCAGAGTGAAGGGAGCCTCTGGGTTATGAATCTGTCCCTCCAGCATGTCCTATTTATTTCAATGCTGAGGTTCAAGTCTCTCGAGCACGTAGCTCGATGGGATTTGGATTTTCTGAGGTGCAGCATGTCCATTAATTCCGGGTTGGACATGGCTTTATACGTCAGGCACAGATTGCCTCTGAACAGGCGGTATGCCACTGAGTAGAGCTGGAGTTTCTTTAACCGGGCAGCATATGGCATCTGTTTGAGCCCTTTGATCCTCTTGGTGAGGTACTTTTGGGGTCTTTCCAGTTGCTGCAGGTGTCTGGTAAGGTACATCCCAAAAGGGGCATTGTACTCAATTATGGGCCTGATGAGGGATGAGTAAAGAGGCACGATGACGTCCCCTGATCTAGATGTGAATCCCTTCATGATTAGGTGGGCTATATAAAATGTTTTTCTAACCACTTTGGCTATGTGGTTGTCAAATGAGAGATTGCTATCAACTTGGGTCCCCAGGTCCCGAATTACTTCTTCTGTACTTAATGGATTACCATCTATGTGGTAATTTGTGGGCACTTTGTTTTTGCCAAAGGGGATGACTATACACTTTTTGGCATTTATCTTGAGGCCATGGCTCTGGCACCAGTTGTCTGTTTCTATGAGGCCCTTTTGGAGGATGCTTTTGTCAGCTGGAGAGTCGATTATGGCGCCCAGTTTGCAGTCATCTGCGAACTTGGTCAGCCACAGTCCTTCCGTGTTGGCCTGTACCTCTGAGAAATATATACCGAACAAGAGAGGTCCCAGGACTGAGCCTTGTGGGACACCACTTGTAACTGGTTTGGAGTCTGACATGGCTCCAGCAATTCTAACCATGTGGGTTCTGTCCTTGAGCCAGTTTGCAATCCATCTAGTGACATAGGGGTTTATATTTAAGCTGATGAGCTTATCTATAATGCCCGAGTGGGGTATTGTATTGAAGGCTTTTGCGAGGTCCAGGTAGGCTGTGTGGACCACCTTCCCCTTGTCAATGGCCTTGGTGACTGTTTCAAAGAAATCAACCAGGTTTAAGAGGCAGGATCTGCCCTTAACAAAGCCAAACTGGGTAGGATCCAGTGTTTGTAGGTCCCCAATATCTTTATTTATGAGGTCCATGATGATCCTTTCCATAGCTTTGCAGACTAAGCTAGTCAGGCTTATGGGGCGATAGTTTCCAGGATCCGTTGAGGCACCACCTTTATGGAGTGGGACCACTGTTGCTGTACGCCACTCTTTGGGCACATATCCTGTAGTAAGGCTGAGATTGAACAGTAGTTTTATGTTTGGGTTTAGCTCCTCTTGGAGTTCATGTAGGACGCAGCCCGGGACACCGTCTGGTCCCATTGATGCTGTGTTTTTTGCTTTGGAGAGGGCAGCTCTTACCTGAGCATCTGAGATGTCAGGGGGGCAGCACTCTGCTGGGATAGATATTTGCCCTTTTGCACTGAACCTGTCAGCCAGGATGTTGGCAATGTCTGTGGGTTCAGTGTATTTTTTGTCATTTTGGACTAATTTTGAGCATATCTGGGAATTACCACCCAGATTCCTAACATAACTAAAGAAAGCCTTGTGATTATCCTTAGTGTCCTGTGCAATTTTTCTCTCGAAGCTGGCCTTAGACAATTTTATGTGTGCCCGTAGTTTTTTTGCTAATACTGATCAGTGATGCCTTCCCTTTTTGGGATTTTGCTCTATCATTTAGTAGCTTCCTCCTTCTATTGTATAGTTTGTTTATGGCTGGGGTCCACCAGACAGGACGTCTGCCTTTGGAGGATTGGGTCTTGGTTTTATTTGGGATCGCATGATCCATGCATTCCTGAAGGTGTTCATAGAATGCGTATATAAAGGATTCTGTGGTCTGGGCCGTATTTTCCACAGGCCCGGAGGCTTTGAAGGATTCCACCTCAGTTTTGAGGAGTGTGAAATTTGCTTTAGAGAAGTTTTTCACTGTGGTTTTCTGGGCAGGGGGTGGGGTCGGGATGTGAATATCCAGTGAGATTAGTTTATGGTCTGATCTTACTAGTGAGGGATACACTTCTGGTCTGGAGCATAGAGTCCCCATGTTGGTGATGATCAGGTCCAGTATGTTTTCCCCTCTTGTGGGAGTGGTAACAAGTTGTTCCATAGCATTTGAGTTTATAAATTCTAGGAACCTTTGGGCTAGGGTGTTGGAGCTAGAGTAATGCTCCTAGTCTATGTTTGGGTAGTTGAAGTCACCCAATATAATGGTGTTTGGAGAGACCTTCATATTTTCCAGTGTTCTCAGGAAGGCCGAGTGGGGTTCCTGGGTTTGGGAGGGTGGTCTGTAGCAGGCTATAAACTGGAAGGCAGTTTTACCCACTGTTAGTTGTACATGGATAGTCTCTGATGCTTCGTGCTTTGCCACCAACCTGGAGGTGTGGGTATCTTTGATGAATATCGATACTCCCCTCCTTTTGTGGTTCGGTCCAAGTTTTGGGGCCGAAAAGCATGGTATGAGGTATAACCTGGTAGTGCTGGGGTGCTCTCGGGAGCCCTGAACCAGGTTTCTGTTACTGCACAGATATCGATGTTCTCCATGCTAAGGAGAGTTTCGAGTGCGTGCATCTTGAGGTTTAGACTTCTGGCGTTGAGTAGCATTACTCTTAGTTTCTTATCCCTTGTGATACCTATGGAGGTGGGTTTGTCTTTTGAGCCTTGCCTAAAAAAGGCACTATGGGGGTAGCAAGAGCCTTTGCCAATATCCGAAAGCCCAGGTGTGACAGGTGCAAGCCGTCCCTAGCGAAGCATCGTGGCTTGTCGAGCATATCATCCCAAGCTGACAGGCATTGGATCCCCTTTGAATGACACCAGTACTTAAGCCAATTGTTGAAATTGATCATCTTGTCTTCATATTGTGGCATCATTCTTGGTTAGGGTAAGATGCTACTCAAGGTCAGGGTCATACTGGCCTGGGCTACATGCTCAGAAAGCTCCTTTATGTCTCTTTTCATGTAGTCCAGGGAGGTACATCTCAGGTCATTCACACCAGCATGGACAATGACTGAGTCATATTTGTACTTGCCTTGGAGTGACCTGAGTGCTTGTGTTATGTGGCGGATCCTAGTGCCTGACAGGCTGCTCACCGTGACCCTCTCCTTGTTCAGCCTGGTGAGCGGGACGTCAGTGTGCCTGACGATAGAGTCACCTATTACAAGTGTATCAGGTGTGTTGTTTAGTCTTAAGGGCTGTGACTGTTCAGCACACTGGCTTTGTGAGATATGTGTTGCATGTGTTTTGTTTTGGGGTAGCGGCTGCTTGGGTGTCTGCTTTGGAGGTCTCTGCTGCTTTGGCAGATCTTTATTTAGAGCCTCCGAGTATGTTTTTGTGTGATTATGTGTTTGGTTTGCTGTCGTGGTAGGTCTATGTGAGACTGGAATTGTAGTGAGTGTGGTTTCCTTCTCCTCCTGACTGGTTATGCCAGTACTGAGTTGAGAGAGCTTAGCCTCCAGTTTGGCTATATGGTTGCATCTCTCACATGTGTTGGAATTTGTTGGGAGGAGGAGAGGGTTGTCTGTGTACATGAGGCAGTTGTAACATTGCCTCAAGATTCCCAGATTCACCAGCTTGATCGGAGAGGAGATTGACAACTGACCTTTGGATATGCTAGAATAATATTGGGAATTCCTTAATAATTGAAAACCAGGGCCAGTGAGAAGTGAGGGTGTAGTGCTTTTAATTTTTAGTGCTGACTTATATAATTGCTTTAGTGAGCAAGTGCCAGGTAACTTAAGTGCAATGTGTTACAGGTAACTTAAATGCAAAAACGACAAACAGTAACTTTCTTTCAAGTGAAACAAGGAAATAAGTACAGTAAGCAATGCAGATATCACTAGTGATCCACAGAAGCGCTGAGAAGCCGCATATTAGGTGGAAATAGCGTTCCAGGGAAATAACAGACAAACAAACAACAAGCATATAAACAAAGCTAGATTCAGCAGGCCTGGATCTAGTCTATGCTACAGCAAACAAGGTGTACCAATTTCAGTAAGATACAGTTCAAATATTCAGGCACTATAAACCTTTAACCAGAAATTCCCAGCTCAGAAGGGCAGAGTCCAGCCTCTTCTCCCACAAGAGTGCAGACCACAAACCTTCTTAATGTAAAATAACTGGCCTGAAGCCCAAGTGCATAAACCAGAACTAATACACTTTAAGAATAACAGACACTGGGCTCTCAATCAGCAGTTCCCAACTTAGAAGGATGAAAGCTACCTGTCCTGCCACCACAGTGCATGCCACAAACCTTCCTAATGTAAAACAACTGGTCTGAAGCCCAAGTGCTTAATCCAAAAGACTTAGAATGATAGCTACACTTTAATCAAGTTACTACCAAGCAGTAATAAATACAATTGAATACTTTAGAGAATGCCTGGAATAGTGCTCAAGTTACACAAACAAAGCTAGATCCAGCAGGCCCAAATCCAGTCTATGCCACAGCAAAGAAGTCGCACAAACTTCAGTAAGAAGCAGTTCAGATATACATGCACTATAAGCATTTAACCAAAAATTCACAGCTCAGAAGGGCAGAGTCCAGCCTCTCCTCCCACAAGAGTGCAGACCACGAACCCTCTTAATGTAAAATAACTGGCCTGAAAGCCCAAGTGCTTAAACCAGAATTAATACACTTTTAGAGTAACAGACACTGAGCCCTCAATCAGCAGTTCCCAACCTAGAAGGATGTAAGCTACCTGTTCTGCCACTACAGTGCAGACCACAAACCCTCTCAGTGCAAAACAACTGGTCCGAAGCCCAAGTGTTTAAACCAAAAGGCTTAGAATGAGTTACACCAAGCAGTAATAAATACAACTGAGTACTTTTAAGATGATGCAAAAGTAAAAAAGTAGGTAGAAACACAAGTACAGTAAAAGCAGATGAATTTTTTTTTTTTTTTTCTGAACAAGTGCTGAGATCAAAGAAACAGATTTGAGTGCTGAAACTAGAAAACTGGCTAGTTATAAGAAAAAAAAATTAAACTAGAAGGCTTCCCTCCAACACTGAAGGGCTTGGGGGCTCCGAAGCCTACAAATAGTCTATACCACTTAACAGGAAAGGCAGGAAACAAGCTTAAATTTTTTTTCTGTTTCCCAGATGCTCTCTTTGTACACAGTAGGAGTGCCTGAAATCAGAATATGATCTCACTGCACTCAGCTGAGTGAGCAAATGAGATGGGCCCAGAAGGAGTATCCAAACACAAATTTACAAGAGGGGCGGGCAGTTTCAAGGCCACTAAGATTAACACCAAAACAAAAACAGGGAGGGTGGGTGGGTGGAACTAACTGAAGAGCAGAGTGAAAACTTCCAGTTCAGTTAATATTCCTGCAATACAGTTAAAATCAATTTAAATACTGTATTTTTTGAAAAAAGAGCAGATAAAGGTACTTAAATTCTCTTATACGTCCAGTTGAATACAGCAAGTTCTTAGCCGGCCAAAGCTGAGGTTTTTAAGCAGAAAATATTTCACACTGTACCACTTAAATAGGCAAGGACAGGAAATCAAAGAATGTGACTACCCCACACCTGTAATTACTAGCAAATAACAAAATTCAGCAAACACTGACTAACTTCCAGTTCAGTTAATATTCCTTCCACACTGAAGAGCAGAGTGAAAACTTCCAGTTCAGTTAATATTCCTTCCACACAGTTAAAATCAATTTAAATACTGTATTTTTTTGAAAAAAAGAGCAGATAAAGGTACTTAAATTCTCTTATACGTCCAGTTGAATACAGCAAGTTCTTAGCCGGCCAAAGCTGAGGATTTTAAGCAGAAAATATTTCACACTGTACCACTTAAATAGGCAAGGACAGGAAATCAAAGAATGTGACTACCCCCACACCTGTAATTACTAGCAAATAACAAAATTCAGCAAACACTGACTAACTTCCAGTTCAGTTAATATTCCTTCCACACTGAAGAGCAGAGTGAAAACTTCCAGTTCAGTTAATATTCCTTCCACACAGTTAAAATCAATTTAAATACTGTATTTTTTTGAAAAAAAGAGCAGATAAAGGTACTTAAATTCTCTTATACGTCCAGTTGAATACAGCAAGTTCTTAGCCGGCCAAAGCTGAGGTTTTATATCGCCTACTCTGAGGCGATCTCTGTCTAACACACAAAGCTATGTCAAACCCAGAGCTGTTGGACATACTCCACTTAAAGAAATCCCAATCCCTGTAAGCTACACACTCCAGGAACCTAAACCTTGTCACCATAATAAATAGAACACGCTGGAGGGATAAATTCCTTTCCCAGAGACTCCCCATACTCTGGAACAAACTACCTATCTATATCAAATAAAACTCCTCATTAGCACTCTTCAAGAAAAATCTTGATGATTGGATGGGAAAATTCATCCCGGGGATCACTTCTGTGGCTCTGCTCAACAGGGACACAAGAAAATAATTTTCTTGGGTGGCGAAAGCCAGGGTACCTTTTTGGCTAGGCTTGTATAGGCCCTAGGGCCGATAGCCTAGTACCTACCTATGAACCTATGAACCTATGATCCATCAAGCAAAGGTAGAAAGAACAACAGTTGTAAGTGGCAGAAGCTATTTAAAATATATGAGTGTACATGTGTTGAAAAGACTGGAATATTACAAAGCTCAAAGGGTTGTTAGAGTTCAAAGTCTGAGACAGAGAGAATGTGTGAAATTAAACAGATGCCATTGAATCTTCTACATCACAAATGGTAATTACAGTTGTACAGACAACTGAGGGATGCCCGTAGGACAGAGATAAACACAGTGTTGTCAGGCAGAGGTTTTTAGTATTTAAAGATGGCACCACAGCTCAGGGGAGGGATAAGTAAACCCTCAAGAGAAAGAGGAAGGGAATAGACAGGACTGACAGGGCTGGGAAGCTTACAATAAGATTATGTTAGGAGACTGAGAGAAGGGGGGGCTAACAGCCAGGGCTTGAGGAAAGCGGTGAGAAAACAGGTTTGACAGGTATAGGAAACTTACAATAGAATTATGTTAGGAGTGCAAGAGAAGGGGGGACTATGGACCAGGATATGGAGAAAGTTGTGAGAAGAGAAAAAACAACCAGCCTCCCCAGGTCAGTACCTAAAGGCATCTGTTTATCTGTGTGAACTCAAAGCAGCTTCAGTAGAGCATCAGGGAAGTGGAATATAAAATAAATGCAAAGCTTTGGGAAACTATATATATTTGTTACAATACGCGAGAGAACAAAATATAAGAATATAAAAGAAATGTGATAAAAAGATAAATAAAATATAAGAATATAAAATGAATGTAATATACAAGATCAATAAAATATAAGAATATAAAATAAATGCAAAGCTTTGGAAAAATGTATATATTTGTTACAATAAATGGGAGGAAAGGGGGGTCCAGTAGGGTGCACAGCAGAAGAATCAGTAGGAGGATCACAGACAGAAGATTATAATAGACCTACACTGTTCACAGTCTGTTGATAAACGTACGACTTGCAGTAGCTTTTACAGGTTTTACAGGGTTCCTCTCTCCGTGTTCTTGTATGCAGGCAGTTGCTTCAGGTTTTTTATTTTGTTTTGTTTTGTTGGACATTTGAATGCGTTTAAGGGAACTGCTCACAGTCTGTTGATAAAAGTGGACTTGCAGTAGCTTTTACTGGTTTGTACGGTGTTCCTCTCTCCGTGTTCTTGTATGCAGGCAGTTGCTTCAGGTTTTTTTGTTTTTTTTTTGGACTGTTGAATGCGGTTAAGAGACTGTAAGGAAAGAGTGAGATGTGTTAATATGAAGCCAGAAAAGGGGGTAGGATGAAGTAAAAAAGTGGGAATAAGAGACAGACAAAAATATACCACAATTTAAGTAGTTTAGCTAAGCAGTACTTAATTAAATAAATTAGTTAAGGAACAAGCAGTGATAATTAATAATAAAGTCACCCTGTTCAGTAATATGAAATTCAGTCTATTGCTACCTTAATTTTATAGAATGCAGAGTAATTAATTGCCAGTAAACTTTCCAGCTATTTGTTGCTACTTTGTAATGCATGCCAACAGAACTGAGCAACATGGTGGTAGAACATGCAATTAGGTAGGACACTTTAGGTAGCTTTATTTTTATTTTCTTAAAAGAAAATACATGCATGTCACTTTGTCTTTAGTGCTTTTAACTACTCTTTTGATTTTTATGCACTGGAACTGTTCTGTTTTCTTTTTTACCTTTTGGTTATTTGAACACTAGTTTAAAATCGTCAGCTTGCTCCATTAATTATTCTGAGATGGTGATTTTGAAATTATTTAATAGCTTAGCTGTGAGAGTCTATCCCTGTGTATATGTCATTAAAATGGTAGTTAGACGCCCTACTTTACTGTCTAATTAATAATCCTTTTCATTTAACTGAATAAAAGTTTTAAAACATTTGGGAATAAAAATCCAAAAGCATTTAATTAAAGTACTCTCCATACATCAGATTTCAGTGTGTATGTTATCAATTTTTTAAATGTGAGCTTATTGTAAATTGTGCCTTTTTTGTACACATCAGCTATAGTTTCCTGCTCTTTTGCAATGTTTTCTTAAGCTCAGCTGCTGAGTGCTGGAAGTCAGTTTCTGTTAGCTCAGCTAATTTATTTTCTTTACCCTGTAACTGTTGCTTCTTTAACTTTTTACAAACTAGATTTTTCTTGTCCAGTGGGGTGTCCAGGGGGTTTCTTGAACCACCAGTGGTTCTAAACTGATACATCTCTAACCACTCCCCCATTTTAGCTCACCAACCACACTCTCCCCCTCCCCTCTTGCTCAATCACTACCCATCCCCCTATATCTTTAAAACACACACAAATTCTTTCTACTCTTCCTGTCTGCTTTTCCACTTATGTTTCCCAATTTTTCTTCCATATACTATACCTCCACATCGAACCTCAAATTATTTAAAACATCCTCCTTTTCAGTTCTTCTTTACTTATGCTACTCTACCATCTAACCTCATAGAACAATTTAGACTCAAAGAACCATACACTTTCACACAGCATACTAACTCACCTTCCCAAAACACATTCCTTCCATTCTCAAACATTATTTCTTCTCCCAACTACCTTCTTGCAAAATTTCATAGAAAATTCCACATTACTTACACTAATCAGATATACAGAAAATCTTTACACATCTTCACCAAACCCTTTAACCTAAAAATAAGATTACTTCTCTCCCTTCTAGCAGGTGGCATTCATCCCAACCCTGGCCCAAATAATGCTGCTACTATAAACCTCCTCTGTCCTCCACCCTCATACTCAAACTTATCCTCCAACCCCCCCCAAACTCCCTCTGTATAGCTCACCTTAACATCCATAGCATTAATAATAAAATTGCCCCCCTCCATGCACTCATTTGACATCCTTTGCCTGTCAGAAACCTGGCTCAAACCAACAACCCAAAACAGGGAGATTACTCCCCCTGGCTATAACATCTTCAGACTAGATCGCAAAGCCAAAAAGGGTGGTGGGATAGCAATTCTTTATAAAACCGGATTGCAAATTACTGTCATCCATGAGAAACCTCCCTCTGTAAGTAAAGCCGAAATCCTTATCTCCAAACTGCAGCTTAATTCCCACAAATCCACCTATATAATCTACACCTACCACCCCCCTGCAAATAACATTAGTACCCTAGAAGAGATCCTTAGCTGGCTCGCTATTAAATTCCCACAGGAAACTATAGTCCTGGGCGCTGTCAATATCGAATGGAAAACCTACACCTCTCTACACCCCCCCTCCCTCCTAAATCGTCATGGTTTTTCTCAAACCATTCATGACCCAACTAGAACTAACATATCTAACAACAAAGAAGGCATATTGGATTGGATTCTGATAAATAGTCACCGCCATATTTATACAGTAGGGACACTACCAGATGATTTAAGTGACCATGCTCTTACTTGCCTAATCAGACATAAAACTGCTACCCCTAACCTATCTAAATACATAATGGTCAGAACAAATAAAAACTTTAACCCTGAAAGCTTCCTAGCAGAACTCAATGCTTGCAACTGGTCCTCTCTTAAACTACTGCCTCTGGATGATGCTGTAGCTTACTTCAACTCCAAGTTCCTTTCTATTCTAGACTCTCATGCTCCCTTAAGATCTATTAGAATTATCTCAAAACCTGCCCCTTGGCTCTCAAAAGATACACGGCATAAAATTATTCTGAAAAATAAACTGTGGACCAAGTACCGTAGCACTAAAGATCCCACCGACCAACTTAACTTTAGACAAATCAGAAACTCCACCAAAAAAGTGGTACTTCTGGATAAAAGAAACTACTACTGCCATTTACAACAAGCTAACCAACAAAATCCACAAACGTGAAACTACTACTGCCATTTACAACAAACTAACCAACAAAATCCACAAACGTGAAACTACTACTGCCATTTACAACAAACTAACCAACAAAATCCACAAACGTGAAACTACTACTGCCATTTACAACAAACTAACCAACAAAATCCACAAACGTGAAACTACTACTGCCATTTACAACAAACTAACCAACAAAATCCACAAACGTGAAACTACTACTGCCATTTACAACAAACTAACCAACAAAATCCACAAACGTGAAACTACTACTGCCATTTACAACAAACTAACCAACAAAATCCACAAACGTGAAACTACTACTGCCATTTACAACAAACTAACCAACAAAATCCACAAACGTGAAACTACTACTGCCATTTACAACAAACTAACCAACAAAATCCACAAACGTGAAACTACTACTGCCATTTACAACAAACTAACCAACAAAATCCACAAACGTGAAACTACTACTGCCATTTACAACAAACTAACCAACAAAATCCACAAACGTGAAACTACTACTGCCATTTACAACAAACTAACCAACAAAATCCACAAACGTGAAACTACTACTGCCATTTACAACAAACTAACCAACAAAATCCACAAACGTGAAACTACTACTGCCATTTACAACAAACTAACCAACAAAATCCACAAACGTGAAACTACTACTGCCATTTACAACAAACTAACTAACAAAATCCACAAACGTTGAAACTACTACTGCCATTTACAACAAACTAACCAACAAAATCCACAAGCGTGAAACTACTACTGCCATTTACAACAAGCTAACCAACAAAATCCACAAGCGTGAAACTACTACTGCCATTTACAACAAACTAACCAACAAAATCCACAAACGTGAAACTACTACTGCCATTTACAACAAACTAACCAACAAAATCCACAAACGTGAAACTACTACTGCCATTTACAACAAACTAACCAACAAAATCCACAAACGTGAAACTACTACTGCCATTTACAACAAACTAACCAACAAAATCCACAAACGTGAAACTACTACTGCCATTTACAACAAACTAACCAACAAAATCCACAAACGTGAAACTACTACTGCCATTTACAACAAACTAACCAACAAAATCCACAAACGTGAAACTACTACTGCCATTTACAACAAACTAACCAACAAAATCCACAAACGTGAAACTACTACTGCCATTTACAACAAGCTAACCAACAAAATCCACAAACGTGAAACTACTACTGCCATTTACAACAAACTAACCAACAAAATCCACAAACGTGAAACTACTACTGCCATTTACAACAAACTAACCAACAAAATCCACAAACGTGAAACTACTACTGCCATTTACAACAAACTAACCAACAAAATCCATAAACGTGAAACTACTACTGCCATTTACAAAATCCACAAACGTGAAACTACTACTGCCATTTACAACAAACTAACCAACAAAATCCACAAACGTGAAACTACTACTGCCATTTACAACAAACTAACCAACAAAATCCACAAACGTGAAACTACTACTGCCATTTACAACAAGCTAACCAACAAAATCCACAAACGTTCTGGGCAGGAATAAATAGTCTCTTAAAACCTGGCCACTCTCAAAACAACCCTAAACAAACTGCTGATGCCTTCAATACATTTTTTACTGAAACTGTCCAGTCTCTAGCTAATCAACTGTCCCCCGATATCACCTCTCAGTCCACCTCCCCTAACACTTCTATTCCCACATTTCAACTGCAACCAGTACCTACATCACTTATCTATTCTCTTCTCCACAAACTTAAAGCCTCCTCTCCATCTGCTGACCTTCTGCCTGCTCAGTATCTAAAAACTGCAGCCAGACCACTAGCCTATCCCATTTCTATTCTGATTAACAGAACCATTGTTGAAGGCTATATTCCTTTTGTCTGGAAAATTTCACATATCATTCCCCTGCATAAAGTTGGAAATTCAACAGAACTCTCAATCTTCCGACCCATAGCCCTACTCCCCCCGCGGGCTAAAATCATGGAAAAATGCATCCAAAAACAACTTCTTAATCACCTGTTGAATAACAACCTATTTGCTGACTGTCAACATGGCTTCAGACCTTTCCACAGCATAACTTCAGCCCTCCTTTCGTTTACTGATTGTATCAACAAAAATCAAAATAATAATATTCTTACCTCTGCTCTCTTTATTGACCTATCCAAAGCTCACCTGTTGAATAACAACCTATTTTCTGACTGTCAACATGGCTTCAGACCTTTCCACAGCACCACTTCAGCCCTCCTTTCCTTTACTGATTGTATCAACAAAAATCGAAACAATAATATCCTTACCTCTGCTCTCTTTATTGACCTATCCAAAGCCTTTGATATAGTCAATCACCATATACTGTTAAATTTACTTAAAACATTCTCATTAGACTCAAGAGCTATAATCTGGTTCCACTCCTACCTTCATAACAGACAACAGGCACAGTAACTTATCCAACCACCTGCCCATCACCCTCAGAGTACCACAAGGTTCTATACTTGGTCCCCTTCTGTTTTCTATTTTTATTAATGATCTTCATACCACTATTCCCTCTGCAACCTGTATACAATATGCTGATGATTCTACTTTGATTTGTTCTGCTTCATCCCCCTCCGAACTGCACTCTATTACCCAACAGACTTTCCAAACTGTTGAAACCTGGTTCCTAAAATGATGATTAATTCTAAACTCCAAGAAAACCAAACTATTACTGTTCTCCCCCACCCGAAAATCCTCTCCTCTCAACTTCTCTGTCTTGCCTAGTAATGGCAGTAACATATCACCTGACCCCACTACCAGGCTCCTCGGAGTAGAGATAGACAATAACCTATGCTTTGACTATCACATTAACAACACTATAAAATTAGTTAACAGAAAACTAGGCTCCCTGTAGCGAATTAAACCATTCCTTACTCCACTCACCAGAACTTCCATTGCTCATGCCCATCTGATTTCTTTCCTCCTTTATGCCCCCCCTATTTACACATACCTGTCCAAATCTAACCTCTGCAAACTGGCTGTGGCCTGTAACAGTATTGCCAGATTTGCCTCTGGCTCTTTTAGAACCCACCACAGCATAAACTTAAAGCAATTAGGGTGGCTTGAGCTGCAACATCTGATCTTATATCACCAGCTCTCCTTAGCCCATAAAATCCTCTACAAACCCACTAACACCCCTATACTCACCTCCCTTATCACTCATTACTGCAACCTTAAAAGCCTACGTTCTTCTAACAAACTTCTTATATCAACTTGCAAATCCAATAACTTGGCAGGCAAATCCTTGTTCTCAAACACAGCAGGTAAAGCCTGGAACTCTCTTCCTGACAACCTCACTGCTATCTCTTCTCTTCCCTGTTTCAAATCCCAACTCAGAACTCACCTCCAAACTCACTGGCTCTGCCCCTGCACTAACCCTGACTAGTTTTCAATGTGCTACTAGTACTTTCAATTCTCCTTCATACAAATCTTACACTGAATCTTTTCTATTGTCATGCATAATTTGTATACCCTTACTCTGTAATTAATGTGTAATTGTTGCTTCTGTAAGAACATGCTAATGCTAATACTATTATATATATATTTTTTTCAGTGAACTAAATTTGTAAATTCTGATATAAATGTCTGTATTTGGAGCTTTTCTCCCCGGGCCTCTGTTGAAAATGGACATATATCCAGCTGGACCAGCCCAGTAAACAAATGTAAAATAACAAAAAATAAAATTGTCTTGTAACTGCTGTTGAAGAGTTTCAATTTCTTCTTGTAATTCTGCACGGTCTGCCTGATATTTCTCAGTAACCTGTTCTGCTGAATCTAAAGTTCCTATGCACTTCTGAAAAAGTGTCTGTATAACTTGTCTAAACTCCTGAACTCATTCTGTCGGTCTTTTAGAAGTTTATTCATTTTTTTTGTAACATGATATACTGGAGGTTTTGTTAATAACTGATTTGACTGTTGTAGCAACTCTGAAATTAACCTTTTACATGTGATGACAGAACATAACTATGTAAGCATGTTAATTTTGTCTGGTTCTTCACCATTAAAAGATATGTTTGTACAATCTAACCTTTGAACAATGGCCTGACATTGTACACAGAAAGCAGTTTCACATGACTCACACAATAAACATGTATTGTCATATCACACATTGATTTGTTTGAGATACCAGTCAAATATTGTAATACATTTCCATAATGCCTTATCAACTTGCCCTAATAAAGTTTTACATTTGCTAATATGCTGTGTACACCAACATTGCATTTTGTTACTACGACCTCTACTGGCACCCATACTGTATGTAACACAGAAAAATTTCTTACCAGTCAACAGAGAGGCAGATGCCCAGGCTGTTTAATGTAGGTGGTTGAAAACTCTCTGTAGTCACTCGAGAAGCTGGTGAAACAAAACTGGCAATTGCAGCTTTGAAACCTTGGACCTCACCAACTTGGAGAATTTATGGCACTCCCTACAACCTTCCTGCCTTCCTGCACAGTAGTCTCACTCCAGATTCAGATGTCTGAAAACTGTAGAAAGTGAAGTGCTCTTATTCAGCACTCAATCTTCTTCTTCTTTCGACTTTTCGGTTAGGGGTCGCCACAGTGGATCACCTGTTTCCATTTCTTCCTGTCCTCTGCATCTTGCTGTGTCACACCAACCACCTGCATGTCCTCTCTCACCACATCCATAAACCTTATTTTAGGCCTTCCTCTTTTCCTGTTACCTGGCAGCTTCATCCTTAGCATCATTTTCCCAATATACCCAGCATCCCTCCTCAGCACATGTCCAAACCAATGCAATCTCACCTCTCTGACTTTGTCTCTAAACCGTCCAACCTGCGCTGACCTTCTAATATACTTATTCCTAAACCTGTCTACCCTTGTCACACACAGTGCAAATCTTAACATTTTTAACTCTGCCACATCCAGCTCTGACTCCTGCTTTTTTGTCAATGCCACTGCCTCCAACCCATATAACATAGCTGGTCCCACTACCCTTTTGTAGACCTTCCCTTTCACTCTTACTGGTACTCGTCTGTCACAAATCACTCCTGACATTCTTCTCCACCCACTCCATCCTGACTGTACTCTCTTCTTCATCTCTCTTCCACACTCACCATTACTCTGAACTGTTGATCCCAAGTATTTAAACTCATCCACCTTCGCCAGTTCTACTCCCTGCATCCTCACCATTCCTCTATCCTCCCTTTCATTCACACATATATATTCTGTCTTAGTCTGGCTGACCTTTATTCCTCTCCACCTCTCCAGGGTCTCCTCAACCTGTTCCCTACTCTCATTACATATCACAATGTCATCTGCAAACATCATAGTCCACGAGGACTCCTGTCTGATCTCGTCTGTCAACCTGTCCATCACCAGTGCAAATAAGAAAGGGCTCAGAGCTGATCCTTGATGTAATTCCACCTTCACCTTAAACACATCTGTCACTCCTACGGCAGATCTCACCGCTGTCACACTACCTTTGTACATATCCTGTACCACTCTTATATACTCCTCTGCCACTCCCGACTTCCTCATACAATACCACAACTCCTCTCTAGGCACCCTGTCATATGCTTTCCCTAAGTCCACAAAGACACAATGCAACTCCTTCTGACCTTCTCTGTACTTCTCCATCAACACTCTCAGAGCAAACATCGCATCTGTAGTGCTCTTTCCTGGCATTAAACCATACTGCTGATCACTAATCATCACCTCCCTTCTTAACCTTGCTTCCACTACTAATTTCATGCTGTGACTGATCAGTTTTAATCCTCTGTAGTTACTACAGCTCTGCACATCACCCTTATTCTTAGAAATCGGTACCAAAACACTTTTTCTCCACTCCTCAGGCATCCTCTCACTTTCCAAGATTTCATTAAACAATCTGGTTAAAAATTCCACTGCCATTTCTCCTAAACACCTCCAAGCTCCCACAGGAATGTCATCTGGACCAATAGTCTTTCCATTCTTCATCTTCTTCATAGCTATCTTATTCAGGACTCAATCACACACATAAATGTTAGTTACTACGCCTTTACTGGAGTGACTTTATACTCCCCCTGTGTTCAGATACAGGCTAGGCTTGCCATTGAAAAATTAATTTACAAAGGTGCTGCATGCTGTGCTTTCTGTACTGGAACCAAAGTCTTCTTAAGACACAAAGTCTTGTTGGCTGTTTACTGTTGAAATCAAAGTCTGATTATAACACAGTTTTGCATAACTGCATTTGCAGTCTGTTTAAGACACAGAGCCTTGCAAGCTGCACGCTGATAAGAAAATATACTTTGCAGCACAATGCTATTTTAATTCTAAACACAGTTACTAATAAATAACTTATTTCTATAACAGACAACACATACTATACTGTTACAATTTACAGTTTTAATGTACAAGGTTTGCTTCTGAGTATAAATATGGATGATCATTTACCTCAGAACCTACGTTCCTACAAATATCCCTAACACAGTTTAGTTTACAGTCTTTATATACTCTTTTAGTCGTGTACTTTAGATCCTGTTTTTCTTCTATTGTAAGGAACTTCTGTGGGAAAGCATGTAATGTCTGTTTTTAGACTTTCCTGTTGTTTTTCTGAGAAACCATTTAATATTTACTTGTAAGCACTTCTGCTGATGTGAGAACACATGCAATATTTGCCTTTCAGAATTGTTTTCCTGCTGACTCTATGAGAAGGCATGTACATTAACAGAAGGCTGTAGGGAAGCATCTGTGAGAAAATACGTCAAACTGTTCTGCTGCTGATATTGAGAAAGCATGTCTATTGTGTAAAAGCATTCTGTCAGGAAACAGCGTCCATTAACAAATGTTTCTTGTTTTTTAAAACACCACTTATTTTAGCCAGGGTTATATCACTTAGTGTGGATGCCAATTTTACATTGCTAAGCTCTACTCCTACATTTAAGCAAACTTTTTATTCTATACTTTATCTTTTCAGTGTATTTACAGCAAAATAGATTTTAATCTTTTATTCACTGTTCAACACACACTAACAGTGTACACCCACCAGATTCTAGTTCCTTTTTGCTGTTTTTCACCTATCACGGTCCGTTTACCCAGACTGCCTACTGTTAGGCTGCTGCTGCCCTCCCACTTTTATGAAAAGTATATTCAGATCAGAGTACTAAAATCTGTTCCCTCCCCCATAATTTCCATAGCACCTTAAACAGACAAAGGCTTCACCAAAAAAGACATTGTGTGTTAATTAGGTATCAATGTTACAGAATGTAGTACTTTATCCAACAGGACTTGTATGATAGGATACTCCTTTCTGTCTCCATAGATACACATTTCTTCTATCTTCCTCATGTTGCTCACTTCAGGCATGTGGTTCCTTAGCACACGTGACTATGCTCCCAAACTCTACTAGCTTCAATTCCTTGCTTTGCCATCCAACAACATACATTTGGTTAATTTGGCACACAAACAACACAGTGATTCTACTATTGTGGCAGTTAATTTACCACATTCTGTTAGCACATTTTTATTACCAACATGCTGGTTAGAAATCATATTTTTGTTAGGTACAGCATCCCTACTATTACATAATGTTTAGCAATGTAACCCATCTTCCCACGTCATGAACATCTTATTTCAGTTAATGATCATTTTTGTGTTTTCACAAATATGTATACTCTTAGTTACAGACTTAAGTTACTCCATTTTAAACAATGTTTCCTTGGCTAGTAACATTTCAGTTAGTATAAAAGTTAGTTATGTACTTACCATAATGCTATATCCATCCTGGGTTACTGGACCCAAATCCGAAGCTGGCATCTTAGAGTCTTCAGCCTCAAAGCTCTGCCTCCTCTACCCACAATGCTCAGCCTTCTCTTAATCTCTTCAGATTGAGTTTGTCAGTCCCATACTGTCGCTCATCCTCTGTTTTATTCAAGACGAACAGGCAGGGTCATTTGCTTATATACTTTATTGCATAGAAACACATCCGGGTGGATAGCAGCAACGTAAAATATAAAACTGATTAACTGACAGACCATTACATACATGCATGCATGCTTACATCTCATCAGCTCTCTACAAAATGGCAGTCTGGCTCACATGTGCTCAGTATTTATGCACATGTGCAAGCTCATAGAAAGCTTCTTAAAGGTATACATACATACTGATCTACATCCTCCCTCTTTAGTGAATTGCCCACAATAAAATGACATCTGAAAAAGACGTGTAATTGTATAGACACTGAGAAATGCACAACGTTCATATCCAAGTTGCCGTGTATGTGGAACATCGTCTGGAAATGCGACCTGATCTAGTGACATAGCAATTAGGACTAGGCTTAGCAACAGGAACAGTCATTTGTGAACAGTCTGTTTCAGGTGTTTTGGGAATCTTCTCAGGAACAGGGATATTTCCTGGAATGTCCTCTGGAACTGGAACATTGGATAACTTACTCTGAGATCTAGAGTCTTTTTCACAGACAAGATGCTGCAATACAGACTTGGACACTAGTACTAAAGGTTTCTGATTCTGCCTAAATTCTACTCCTTGTGATTCCACAATGTATGATCTCGGCTCTGGACATACACTTCTCACAACTCCAATCCAATCAAAACCTTTGGATGTCTGCATCCTCACTATCTCCCCTTTTCGTAATGGATTGAGCGGTTTGCTGGACGTATCATAACAGGACATCTGGGACAAATGCCTTTTCATAAGTTGTTCGCTCACTGCTTTGTTGTTCTTAGCACAGGGAACCAACAGATTCTAATTGGTAGTGCGGTTCTGGTTTGTCTTAACAAAAGCCTTTGTGCAGGTGAACCAAAATGTTTATCACAAGGAATATTTCTAAGATTCAGGAGATTCAGAAAAACATTGCTATTGTCTCATTTCAACTTCTCTAACAACTGTTTCGCACTTTGAACTGTACATTCTGCCAAACATTTGACTCTGGGTACTCAGGGCTACCCGTAACATGAATAAAGTCCCACTCTTCAGAAAATCTCTTGAACTGCTGGCTTGTAAATTGTGTACCATTGTCAGAAATAACTTTGTGCAGACCACCGTGGACTGCAAAATGATGCTTCAACTTAGTAATGACAGTACTGGATGCTAGATTAGGAAGTAGGTCAGTCTCGAACCAGTTTGAATAAGGATCTACTAACACCAAGTAATAGTGATCATTCCACTCAAAGGCATCTGTGGCTACTGTCAACCAAGATAGTTCAGGAATCTGGCTTAACTGAAGTGGTTCTTTCTGTTGATGTGGCTTAGTACTATTACATACAGAACAAGATGAAAGTACTCTCTCGATATCCTTTGACACAGAAGACCAAAATGCTAAACCTCTTGCACTTCTTTTGGTAGAACCAGTTGCTGGGTGGCCATGATGCAAGATCTTGTTGCAAGGATTTTGGAACAATCACTTTAGAACCTTTCATGATGATACCATTGCCTGACAAAATCTCATCTCTGTATGGAAAATATGGTTGCAGGTCTACTGGTAAACAAGATTGCTTTGGTGGCCATCCTCGACTGATAAAGTGGTTGAGCTTCTGAAGTACTGATCTGAGGCTGTGTGACTTCTAAGCTCATCAAGATGTGTGGAAGAAATATTTCTCACTTCCATGACTTCAAAATGAAGTTTGTCGTTTTCATACTGTTCAGTGGTATTTCTGACTGATTTGGATAAAGTATAAACAAGATAAAGAGGTTTGCCTTTAGTGTAAACAAGACAAATTATACTTCTGCAATTTGAGCAGCATACGTTGCTGGCAGGAGCTGTGGACATTGGCTTTTTTCAAAATAGTAACAAGAGATTGGTGATCATTTTCGATCTGGATAGGTTGACCATAAATATTATCATGGAACTTTGAACATGCAAACACAATTTTCAAAAGCTCTTTCTCAATCTGACAAACTGTAGAATCCATGAACCAACTCAAACTTAATAAATAAATAAGACCAATGGCAGGTGTAATCTCCAGAAAAAAAGTTTATATAAGCAATTTCGTACACAGCAAATGCGTGAACTTCTTCAAATGTAAAAGACAGATACAGATGTAAATAAGGCAGCAATCATGACATCATAAGATACAAACAAATCATTTAAAGACACACACCTTCCAAATAAACTATTAAAAATGTATATATACAACATCAGAATAAAAACTATAATACCTAAAAATTTCAATAATACATGTTTCATACATATTAAAATAACCAGACATATTTTCAACGTCTTTCTAAAGATTTACGCTTTAAAATACATTTCAGGGAACATCGGTCATTTAGTCCTGGGTAAACATATGTGTTGGTATTCAGTTGTCAACAAAATTCTCTCTCCTCTATTCTAAGTAACCAAGGTCCACCCCTAATATTAATCCTAACTTACTCAATAACAGAAAAAAGGAAAGAACGACCATTGTTTTCCAAAATATGTCTGGCAAGAGCATTATTAGGGTTCCCTCTACTAATATTGCATTGGTGTTAGTAAATCCTCTGTTTAAGGTGTCTCTCTGTTTTGCCAATATAAAAACATGGGCAGACCTGGCATTTAGCAAGGTAAACCACTCCTGAACTGTCACAGTTATATTTCCCATAGATGTTGAAAGTACAGTTACAGAGCTGAAACTTACTCGAAACATTGATGTATTTACAAAAATTACATCTGCCACACTTAAACATACCCCTATTGTTATTAAAGGTACCACTGACTTTCCTTTTAAGTATATTCTTTAAGTAGCTACCACACTTAAATACCATTTTCGGGGTCTCAGGTACTCTCCATCTAAGTAAGGGCTCATCACTGAAAACCAGCCAATTTTTATTTAAGATGTCTCTCAACATTTTGGCATCCAGGGAAAAAGGGGTACTGAAATTCAAAGAAAAATTGGTTTCAGGGGTTACAGTAGGCAGAGTACTTAATTCAACCACTACACCCTTATTCCCTGAATCCATTATAGTAAAATTCCTGTTCAAAATGGGTTTAAACCACCCCAAATCCCTCTTCCTAGTCACTTCAATTATAAGTTGTTCTAATAGGGAAGGTGGATAAGCACCAGCAAGGAACATAACCTTGAGAAGATTTCACTCCTGCAAAAAATCACTATCAAGGGAGATCATTCTGGCAGCTCTCACCAATTGCCCTTTGACAACAGCTTTTTTCTGGTAATAGGAATGGGATCTATGAAAATGCAAAAAGGTATTTGAATATGTAGGATTTCTGAAAATTTTGGCCACATATCTACAATTTACCCCATCCTTTGTCAATAAAATATCCAGAAAAGAAATGGTATCAGTGCTAAATTCAAAAGTGAATTTGACAAATGAGGTTAAGCCAGATAAAAATCCAACAAATTAAGAAGCCACAGTATCGTCCTCCTTAAGGATGACAAAAATGTCATCCAAATAGCAGGTATACCAGAAAATATTCTTCTTAAAAACTCACTATTGAATAAGCATTCATTCTCTCAATAGGCCATGACACTATTGGCAAAACTTCCACCACATGGAGACCCCATTGCTATGCCGGTCTTTTGCAAGTAAAAGTCGCCAAACAAAATGAAATTATTTGACAATATGATGTCCAATAAATATTCAATAAGATCAATTTCATCATCAGGGACACCTTTCTTATGTAAAAATTCCCTGGTCCAACTAATGCCCAAGTCCTAAGGGATGACCATGTACAGATCTCTAATGTCAATATTGAGAAAATTATATTCACTATTAAATTCCAGCCCATTAAGGGTTTCCAAAAAATCCCAAGAATCACGGCATATTTGGGCCTCCCCTATTAAATGTTTCTTTAATTTAGAATCCACAACCTTAACACATCCATAGGTAAAACAATTCCTGCCATCAACAATTGGGTGGAGGGGTGGATTAACCAAATCCTTATGGATCTTGGGGAGCCCAAAAACACTGGGTTAACTGGAGCTGTAATGTTCAAATAGTTAAATATATCTAAATCAATCATAGTGTCAATAAATAAATCATTTAGAAGAGATCTAATACGGTGATGAGCAAACTTTTTCATAAGCCTCAGTACACAAAATACTTAACATTCTTCTACAGTAATCATTTTCATTCATAAGAATTAAATCACCACCCTTATCGGGTTTAAGCACTCTAACATTTGCTGTGTACGAAAGTGCTTACATAAACTTTTTTTCTGGAGAGTACGCCTGCCATTGGTCTTTCTCAATCTGGGCATACGGCATCTCGGTCTGGGTTAGAGTTGTTGATGCAGAGGCAACTGGTCTACCTCTTGAAGAATTACTGTACCTAGACCAAACTTATAAGCATCACAGGAAAGAGTAACTGGCTTGTGAACTTCATAGCAGCTGAGAGTTGGTGGATTAGCAATTTTCTGCTTCAGGACATCAAATACTCTTTGGTGCTGTTCTGACCATGACAAAACTACATCTCTGAGTGTCAGCTCTCTGAGCAGTGCTGAAAGTTAGTTTAAATCTGGAATGAACTTGCCTAGATAATTGATCGTGCCATTAAAACTTCGTAGGGCTTGAATATTGCCTGGAGCTGGCATCTTGAGAATTGTTGTTTGCTTGGAAGGATCTGGTTGTAAACCTAAACTGGTAAACAACTGACCAACATAAGTAACTTCTTGTAGCCTGAATTTATACTTTTGAGGATTCAGCTTAAGATTCACTTCACTTGCTCTTTCCAGAACTTTCTTGAGGTTTCTGTCATGCTCGGCTTCACCATTGCCTCCTACTAGAATATCATCTACTATCAGCACATGGATATCCAGAAAAAATTTGTACAACTGCACCCTGAAAGACTTCACTGACAAAATTTATCCAAAATGGCATTCTCAAAAATCTGTACCTGCCAAAAGGAGTACTGAAAGCGGTTAGCAATGATGATTTTCAGTCGAGCAAACTTTGCCAAAATTAACTCTCTGCATCCAAAATAGAAAAAACAGTGGCACTTGGCATAAGAGCAGGGACGTCTTCAACTGTACGTATTGGATGGTGAGGTCTTTTCAGTGCTTTGTTCATATCTCTTGGATCAATACATATTCTGATATAATCTGAGCTATTCTTATGAGCTACTACCATGGACAATACCCATTCAGTAGGTTTGTCAGCTGTACAATTCACACCTTCCTGCACCATTTTGTCTAGCTCGGCTTTGCTTCTGTTCTGCATAGCTACTGAAACTTTCCAGGCTGGTCTGACAACTGGGCTGACTTCAGGGTCTAACTTAATGGAGTACACAACTGGGAGCTTGCCTAATTTGTTCATAGGTTCATAGGTTCATAGGTTCATACTAGGCTATCTGCCAGAGGGCATTTACAAGCCTAGCCCATAGTTTTGTGGCTTACGCCACCCCTTTAGTATGGGGAACTATACCCATTATTTTGCTGTGCCTCTGTTGAGCAGTGACACTTGTCTTTGAAAAGATCAGCACTGGTAGAGAAAATAGACTGGGCGAAATTAGAACAGTGGTCTTTTAAGCTTACTTGGTGGACTTCTTTATTAAATGAACACAGTCCCATTTTCAAACTGTCTCACATGCCTAATAATGGCTGTACTTGCCTTTTGACTACTAAAGGTTGCAAGTCATAGCTGTTCCCAGCAGAGTAACATGAAAGTACTACTGAACCTTCAGTTTGCAACAAGCTTCGCACACTTTGCCAAATCAAGCTTTTCACCAGCACATATTTCTAGTAAATGTTTCTGCTGACATAACATTGCACTTTGAACCTGTGTCACCTCTGAGCTCTATGGGTCTTCCAATTATTTATTTATTTTATATTTGTTTACCAGGAAAGTCTGACCGGACAGAGGTATTTTTCAGTGGAGGCCCGGAGGGCCTTCCATTTATCCAAACAGTACAAAATACTTCACTGTTTGCCCATAAATCTACTGCATTGACTGTTTTATTAACCACAGACACACCATCAACATAAAAAGTAGGGTCATAGCCATCTAACTGATCAACTTGTGTCTTTGAATGATCTCTCTTTTAATAAAAGAATGAGCTTATTTTGATTTACAAAACTTTGAAAATGATTCCACTTTTTAAATTTGTAGCATTGCTGACCAAAAGCTAAGCACTTTCACTTTTAGACAGATGATTACCACCACAATTACGACAGCTGACTATGAGGCTAGGTGAGGGCACGTGCTTTGAGTTTGCTGACTCACCCTTGTGGTTCACTAAGACTGTGCATGCTCTGGAATTTGTTAGAAAGCTACTGGTTGTACCAGGGGATGTTACAGGACTCACAGTTGCTGCCATGTGCTTGGGCCTGTTTCTTTTAACCACATACTGCATACTATCGACATTAGCTTTAGAGGTACTGGAATCATGCATTTCTCATTTGTAAGCATATTTGTGTGCTTTTCTCTGAGCTCATATATTTGACAAATCTCAATGGCCTTGTTTAAAGTTAAATCATTGTCTCAAAGCAAAATCTTTCTCATAGCATCATCTTTAATACCACACGCAAGTCTGTCTTTTATCAACTCATTCTTTAAATCACCAAATCTGCAAGTTTTAGCTTTGTCAGTTATATATGCTGCAAAAGTTTCCCCAGGCTTTTGATCCCTTGTGTGAAGTAAGTGCCTTTCCATCATAATATTCATTTGGAGGTTACACATTTCTCTAAATGTATGTTTTAAGCACTCAGGGTCTTCCCTTGTTTCAGCCAGTACCACAATATGGCAGTCCTCCCCCTCTCCTGCAAACTTACAACAGGGGCATACACAAATGAACGCTCTCTTTCTATGGCCTCTGAACCAGCTAAATCAAGCAGAATAAATGCCTTTGTACATGCATCTTTGTCAGAAAATGCATTTTGTATGAAAATATCAAACTCTTGCTCAAACACTCTCCAATTCTCTGCAATATTATCATCAAATACAAGTGGACCAGGTTTTTGAAATCCTTCAGTCAGGCCAACAAAGTATGCTTAAACACACAGCAAATATGGCCCTTGTAATTATATATGAACGTGCACACACATCATGTACTTGTAATAACATTCAAATGCACAACAAACTTTGAAATACAGGACTTTGCAAAATATGCTTTGAAATGTCTGTATTTTGTGAAATAAGTGTACTGTAATACTGCACAAACTTTAAAAAGTAGCACATAGTGGAAAAATGGGGTTGTTTTCCTTATTTTATACATTTTATGCAATTCAGACATTTCAATCATTTTCATAACCATTTCAAATATTTTTATCAATATGCCGCAGTTTCAGACATTTCTTTTAACTAGAAATTCATTTTGAGCATTCTGAGCGCTTCGTTTTATACTCTAAGTAAGAAATAATTTAAGCAAGTTTTAGTACCTGGAATTCATTTCTGACCTGTTTTGCGAGTTGTACATGCAGTAGGGGTGCTCCATCCTTCTATATTCCTCCAACATTAACCGAGTGCCTCTTGGTCTTGATTCTGCATCCCATTCTGACAACATGTTGCTCATCCAATGTTATGATTCAAGATGAACTGGTGGGGTAGTTCATTTATATTCTTTATTATACAGAAACACATCAGGATGGATAGCAACAACATAAAATATAAACTGAAAAATTATGACAGACATTACATACATGCATGCTTACATATCAACAGCTCTCTATAAAATGGCAGTCTGGCTTCCATGTACTCAGTATTTTTACACATGGACAAGCCCATGGAAAGCTTCTTAAAGGTATACATACATACTGTCTATATCAGTTGCTACTGAGCAATACCATAGCTGACCAGAGGTTGTCCAAAAGAATAGAAGGAATTCCTCAAAAATTTAGGGAAGAGAAGGGAATGCATGTAACTCAAGCACAAGCTTCAGGCAGGCCTTCACAGTCAACTGGAAGTTGCGCAAAATAAACGGCAATCTGGAGGGGGGAAGGATGGTTGAAACACAAGACAACAAGATGGATCTAGCACTATAGTAAGTACATGCCTTCATATCGCATTTTGTTTTTTCCATCCATCTCAGCCTGTGGGACTGAGTCCCAAGACAGTAACAGTAACAACCCAGGGTAGCATTAGGAGAGAACATTCCAGAAAATGGTGAAGCCAAAGCAGGACCTGGATCTAGACTCAGTGTTGAGTTTAGAATGGTTTACAAAGGTACGAGTACTAGATCAAGTAACAGTTCTGAAAATTTCATCTAATGAGACCCAGGCAAAGAAAGCAATTGATATAGCAACTGTCCATGTGGGATTAGCTTTAGGCCTACCAGGTAAAGGAACTACATTTGAAAAATACAAAAAATGAAATATAATCAGAAAGCAATCTGGATAACATCACTTTCAAAATCAGCTTACCCAGATGAGTTTTGGAAAAGAAAAAAAGCTGATTAAACTTCCTGAAGGACTTAGTTCTGTCCAAATAAAATCCCAATTAATGATGGATATCCAAACAGTGAAGAAAATATTCACCTGGTTAATGAAGCTGGGGAAGAAAACAGGTAAATAGGCTGATTCAGATTTGACTCACAGGCCACTCGGAGTAGGAATAAAGGATCAGAACATAGGGAAACACTATCACTATGAAACACGAGGTAAGGAGGAACACAGGATAAGGTCTGAAGTTCTTACACCATACTTGGGCAAGTAACAGCTACCAAATACAAGCTCTTTCAAGAAAACAACTTTTAATCTATGGCAGAGGCTGGCATGAACAGAAACCAAGTTAAAGTCTGTAAGAGAGTCAAATCCGAAGGTTTAACTGGATCTCTAACAGGACGTCTAAGGAAGAAAGCACTTTTCAGAAAAATGTCTAACAATTTGAGATAAGTAATACAGGTATTATTCATGCCAATGTGAAAATCGAATGTAGCCACAAGTTGGACTTTAATAGTGGAATAGCCAAGACCAGAATAAAATGAATCAGTCAGGAAAACTAAAATCCATCCAAGGCAGCAAAGGGTCTATTCCTTTAGAAGAAATACAAATAAAAATTAGTTTCCATTAATTAGTGTAAACTTTCCAGGCAGAGCATTTTTGGGAAGACAAAAGGATAAAAAACTGTTTTAGAAAGATTGGGATCTTTGGCCATCAGTGGAAGCAGAGTGGCCAAGTGGTCAACTTAAGGAATTTGAGATTCGAGTGAGGCTGCCCCAAGGGATGTGATATTAGATCCCGAACCAGATCCAGAACCCAAGGCATGTGTTTCAGATCTTTGGCCATTAGTGGAATCAGAGGAGCCAAGTGATCAACTTAAGGAATCTGAGATTCGAGTGAGGCTGGCCCAAGGGATGTGGTACTAGATCCTAAACCAGATCCCGAACCCAAGGCATGTATTTCAGATGAGGTAAAAGGAAGGGGAAACCAGACTTGCCTGGGCCAAAAGGGAACAATGAGAATTGGCATCCACTCTGCAACAAGCTGTTTTCTGTAGAAATACTACTATCAGAGAGGTTGTAGGTAAGCATGAAGGAGACCATGGTCCCAACATGCAGAAGAGCATCCCTAGGTGACTGCCCCTGGGGGGGGTAGTTAGGGCAAAGAGTCTGCTGCACTTGTTGATGGATGATGCAAAAAGATCACTGCAGGGGTAGCCCCCGCAGCTGAACACATGTGCTGCTATCTCCAGCTTAAGGAAACACTCATGAGGTAAGAGAATACCTCTGCTTTGTCTCCTGAGATGTTGAACTTCCATGAGATGTGCATTGCTATCAGAAATATTTGCAAGGACATAAACCTTTGCCAAACCCTCATGGCCTCTCAGCAGAGGGATTATGACTGGGTTCTCCCTTGTATGTTTATATACTGAACATCTGACGCGTTGTTGAAGTGAATGGCAACACACCCCTGGTGAGAGTGTACTGAAATGCCTGCAGTGCTAGGAAGGCTACCCTCATCTTCAATACATTGATGTGATGATTAGCCTCTTACTGTGACCGTGAACATTGGACTGTCTTCCCCTCAAATTGATTCCCCCAGGACAGACGTGTCTATGGTAACCATGGCCTGGGATTAGGAAAGAACTAAGAGGCAATCCCACCTGTACAAGAAGGGACTCTAGCCACCAGGCAATGTGGCACCTGCATATGTTGGTGAGGTTAATGGGGAAGTTCATGGAATGAAATAATACTGAGCACTGAAGCAGCTGCAGCATTCCTCACAATAGGGATATCCTGCCAAGGATAGTGTCTATCTGCAAGCATATCAAAGCCTTGGGCCCTTCGAAGTGCAGTAAGTCAGATGTACATCCTATATCCAAATCATAATGTACACAAGTTGCGTACAAATGCCAAATCCTTAGAAATTAATTACCCCATAAGAACAGGAGCAACCAATAAGGAAGAAAAGAAAAGTGGTATGCATACACCCAGAAAGGGGGAAAAACGATCCCTTACCCAGAGAGAGAAGAAATACGCATACACCCAGAAAGGGAGGAAAACGATCCCTTACCCAGAGAGAGAAGAAATACGCATACACCCAGAAAGGGAGGAAAACGATCCCTTACCCAGAGAGAGAAGAAATACGCATACACCCAGAAAGGGAGGAAAACGATCCCTTACCCAGAGAGAGAAGAAATATGCATACACCCAGAAAGGGGTAAAAAGATCCCTTACCCAGAGAGAGAAGAAATATGCATACATCCAGAAAGGGGGAAAAATGATCCCTTACCCAGAGAGAGAAGAAATATGCATGTTCCCAGAAAGGGGGAAAATATCCCTTACCTAGAGAGACAAGAAATATGCATACACCCAGAAAGGAGGAAAAACGATCCCTTACCCAGAGAGAGAGAAAAAATATGCATGCACCCAGAAAGGAGGAAAAATGATCCCTTACCCAGAGAGAGAAGAAATATGCATACACCCAGAAAGGGGGAAAACGATCCCTTACCCAGAGAGAGAAGAAATATGCATGCACCCAGAAAGGAGGAAAAAACGATCCCTTATACACAGAGAGAAGAAATATGCATACACCCATAAAGAGGGAAAAAAAGATCCCATACCCAGAGAGACAACAAATATGCATACACCCAGAATGGGGGAAAAGATCCCTTACCCAGACAGAGAAGAAATATGCATACACACATCAAGAGGGAAAAAACAATCCCTTACCCAGAGAGAGAAGAAATATGCATACACCCAGAAAGGGGGAAAAGATCTCTTACCCAGAGAGAGAAGAAATATGCATGCACCCAGAAAGGGGGAAAATGATCCCTTACCCAGAGAGAGAAGAAATATGCATGCACCCAGAAAGGGGGAAAAGATCCCTTACCCAGAGAGAGAAGAAATATGCATGCACCCAGAAAGGGGGAAATGATCCCTTACCCAGAGAGAGAAGAAATATGCATGCACCAGAAAGGGGGAAAAAGATCCCTTACCCAAAGAGAGAAGAAATATGCATACACCCAGAAAGGGGGAAAAACAATCCCTTACCCAGAGAGAGAAGAAATATGCATACCCCCAGAAAGGGGGGGAAATGATCCCTTACCCAGAGAGAGATGAAATATGCATACACCCAGAAAGGGGGAAAAACAATCCCTTACCCAGAGAGAGAAGAAATATGCATGCACCCAGAAAGGGGGAAAAAGATCCCTTACCCAGAGAGAGAAGAAATATGCATGCACCCAGAAAGAGGGAAAAGATCTCTTACCCAGAGAGAGAGAAGAAATATGCATACACCCAGAAAGGAGGAAAAATGATCCCTTACCCAGAGAGAGAAGAAACACCCCAAGAGGGTGAAGGAGGGAGGGGACAGAATACTGCAACAATGATAATTAGGCTTACCCAGACAGAGAAGAAAACACCCCAAGAGGGTAAAGGAGGGAGGGGACAGAATACTGCAGCAATGATAATTAGGCTTACCCAGAGATAGAGAAGAAAACACCCCAAGAGGGTGAAGGAGGGAGGGGACAGAATACTGCAGCAATGATAATTAGAACATCTACTGTTTTAGTAAGCTCTCCCACAACTGTATTTTCCTTCCTTAATCACTGTTGCAGCTTTCCTTACAATAGGGTGAGTATTAGAGCTACTGTAAAAGATGGGAGGCGAATGAAGGAACTAAGGAACCGTCCACAAAATCCATGGAGGATGGCCCTAGCAAAACTTGCTTTGGCCCTGGAAATCACCTCCAATTTATACTACTTAGTAAAAGTATACACAAAAGAATAAGTTGTAGCTTCCAAAATGAATCCAGCATTGCGACCCTCACAGGAAGCTCCAGAACAGGCAACTGCCCTGAAAGAATGAACACAAATAAAAGCAGGAAAATTTCATAAAAAGTCTAACAAAAGGAAATGGCTTCAGAAATCCAGGAAGAGATGATTTAACTCAACGTCTTCCCATAAAAAGAACAAAAAGTTACTCAGATCTCCTAATATCTTTAATCTATGCAAATCCAAGGAATGGAAAATCCTCCCACTACTATTTTGAGAAAGAAAGAATGAAGTAAGATGGTTGGACTGATTCAAAGACACGTTATTGACTTAAGGCATAAAAGAAAGATTGGTCCTAAGTGACATCCGCTCTCTGTTAAACAAAAAATAAATAAATAAAGAGGAGTAACTGCCATGAGGGCCTGAAGTTCAGAGACCCTTAGCTGAAATCACAGCCACCAATAACACAGTTTTCCAAGTATAAAGGAGGAAGAGGCTGCTGGTTCAAAAGGTGACCGAGTCAAATTTTCAAGAACAAAGTTAAGGCCCCAATAAAAAAGAATGGATTTTCTTGCAGGCCTAATATTAAGGATGCCCAAGGAACTGTCTAACCTTAAACCTAGAGGAAAGTGGTGGGCATTGGCAGACAAGTAGAAATGGTTGAGAAATGAGTTATAAAAAAGAAGTTATGTCTTACCATAACGTTCCATCTGTGTTGTTGAGCATCTATTCTGTACTAATGGGTACGGTTCCGATCCTCAGAACCGATCTGGCCATTACACAGCTCGCACCAGCCAAAAAAATCTCTCAAGCTCCAAGTCTACCCACAATTCCCCTCTCTAAATTACTCCAGATCAAGTTTGCCTCTACAGAAGAATAGTACAATGAAAGTCAGAAGCTGTGTCCAAGGAGCCCAAAACAATAAGAACCCAGCACAGGCTATTCCTCCACCAGAAACCTGAAGGAGGGTGAAGGTGGGAGGGATGCAAGAATAGATGAAGATCGACAACACAGATGGAATGTTATGATAAGATCTAACTTTTTTATCTGATGTTGTCAATCTTCATTTATTCTTGACTAATGGGACAAAGTCCCCAGCTACCTTGTATCCTGAGAGGCCCTATGGAAGGATATTCCTGAGCACCATAGAGCCAAAAAATGCTCTCCCCCTGGAGACCTTATTCAATTTATAATGCATAATAAAGGTATGAGGCTTAGCCCAAGTTGAAGCAGAGCAAATGTCTGACATCGAAGCTCTGGAATGAAAAACTGTAGAAGTCGCCACTGATCTTGTAGAATGTGCCTTGACTAGTTTCAGAAGTGTCATATTCAACTTTTTGTATATGAATGAAATACATTCTCTCAACCACCTGGAGAGAGTTACCTTGGAGACTGATCTTCCCAAAGTTGCACTGGTGAAGGATATAAACAATTGACCAATTGCCTAAATTGTTTCATTCTATGTAAATAGAATCGCAACTGCCTATGTACATCCAGAAGGTGAAGGCAATACTCGCCTTTATTAGAATAATTTGGGAAAAATACTAGTAAGTCTATAGATAGATTGATATTAGCTTCTGAAATGACTTTAGGCAAAAATGCCGGATTTGTTCTGAGTGACACTCTGTCCTTATGGAAAATTAAGTATGGAGCTTTAGAGCATAAGGCTTATAATTCGGAGACTTGTCTCGCGAAAGTGACAGCTATGAGAAATAATGTCTTCCAAGAGGGAAACTTTAAATCACAGGAAGTTACTGATTCGAAAGGCAGTGCTGTAAGTGGCTGTAGTACTAAAGTCAAATCCCAAGGTGGGAGAGGATCCTTAAAGTGGGGTTTAAGTGTATAGTACCTTTTAAGAAAACTTTGCAAAGCCTGTGGGAGATCAAGGGTCTGTTGCCAAAACCAATATGATAGTTCAAAAATGCTGCTAGAATAACTGACTGTAGAAGCAGAGACTCCCTTATTAAAAATGGCAGTCAGAAATTCCAACATTTTTTCTACTGGTGCTGAAAAGGAGTCTAATCCATTATCACAGGCCCAGATAGAAAATCTCTTCAATTTGTTTAGGTAGGTAGAGAGTTCTAGTGGATTGTTTATGTGATGCCAGCAAAATATGCCATACGGGAGAAGGTATAGCATTATGCCTGACAACTAACGGAAGTGGAGGAACCAAGCTGGTAGCATGAAAGTCTGAAGGTTGTGATGCATTAGTCCCTGAGGATGGGACAGTAGAGCCGGAATTGGGTCCAGAATCCATGGTCAGCAAAGCAGATGAGACCACAGGAAGGGAAACCATATCTGTTGAGACCAATAAGGAGCAAAGAGAATCACCTTGCTTCTCAACTGAGATGCTTTCTAGAGAAACATTGGGATCAGAGGGATGGGGGGAAAGGCATAGAGCAGATCTGGGGACCACTTGTGTAAAAAAGCATCTCTGAGTGACTTCCCCTGAGGGGGAATTAGGGCAAAGTAGCTTTTGCACTTGTTCTGAGGTGAGGCAAATAGGTCATAGCAAGGGTGGCCCCAATGAAGAAAAATCTCCTTCGCTACTTTGGAATTCAGAGACCACTCGTGAGGCAGGAGGATGCACCTGCGCAGCTTGTCCGCAATTACGTTGGAAGTCCCCGGGATGTGCGTTGCTATCAGAAAGTGTTTGGAATATATTGCCCATTGCTACACTCAAAGGGCTTTGCGACACAGTGGGTAGAACTTGGTCCCCCCCCTGTCTGCTGATGTGCCAGACTACTGAAATATTGACTGACTGAATAGCTATCATCCCTGGAGGTAAGACAGAATGAAACACTTGCAATGCCAAAAGCAATGCCCTTAGCTCTAGTACATTGATATGCAAGCTGGCCTCGGAAGGGGGACCAAGTGCCTTGGACTGTTTTCCCTAGATAATGACCCCCTCACCCCATCTGGGAAGCATTCATGGTCAATATGGCTTTGGGCTGGTGGAAGACAAAGGGACAACCTTGAAGAATCTCTCTCAAATGCATCCACCAAGTGAGATTGTTTTTGCATCGGCTGGAAATGAAAATTAGGTGGTCCATGGGATGAATCAGAATTAACCATTGGTTTGCTAATAGCCACTGGAGAAGTCTCATGTAGAATCTTGCTAGTGATGAAACCAAAGTAATAGCCACTGCAATGGAGCCCAGAGCTTGTAGAATTAATTGAGCAGGTATTTTGCTTGAGCACAGACGTGGCTGGACTTGCATCTGTATTTTCCTGCAACCTGTGAAGGGGAAGCAATGCAATGCAAGTAGACGTGTTGAGATGAGCTGCAATAAATGCCATGCCTTGGCTGGAGTTAACTGGGATTTGACAGTACTGACTGTTATGCCCAATTGGTGGGACAGGTCCCGTATGAAGTCCATGGTATGTTGCAGTAGATGCCTGGTGGAAGAGGTGAGGAGCCAGTCATCTAGGTAAGGAAACATTCTGAATCTGTGCAGCTTCAAATGTGCTGTGACCACCGCATTTGCCATGCCTTTGGTGAACACTCTGGGGGGCTGTGGTGAGACCAAAGGGCAGCGCTGTGAACTGGAAATGACTGGCCCCTATTCAGAAGTGGAGAAACTGTCTTGAGCATTTGTCCACTTTTATGTAGTAAAATGTGTCTTGGAAGTCAATAGAGCACATCTAAGCTTCTTTCTCCAAGAAGGGGAGAATAGACTGAACTGTGACCATCTGGAATTTTGTTTGCTGAACAAATTTGTTTTGAACACCAAGATCCAAAATTGGTCTCCAGTCCCCTGTTTTCTTTGGCATTAAAAAAAATCTTGATCAAAAACCAGATCCTAATTGGTCTGGTGGAACGTCTTGGATGATCAGATCCTAACTGGTTTGGTGGGACATCTTGGATGACCAGATCATAACTGGTCTGGTGGGATGTCTTGGACGACTCTTTTTTCTAGCAGCTTTTGTACTTCTGTTGCTGCTTGACCTCTTTGACTGGGTGGAACTTCAGGGGATTTTGCAGGGTTCTTGGATAAAGGTTGAATGGATTTCGGTAGTCTCTGGTAATTATCCTTAGTGCCCAGGCATCGGTGGTAATACATCACCAGGCATTTGGGTGCAAGGAAAACCTTCCACTGACTGCTACCAGAGGTAAGCAATTGGGCCTCCATTCAGGAGCACTGATAAGATTGACTGGAGAATGAATCTCTGGAACCCTGATTCTGTGGACCACTCCTGCCTCTTGGATGTCATCTTTCACTGAAACCCTCCCTGCCCAGTGGGGAGTCCGAGCCGCATGTGTCCTGGAAAGACTTTTGGGATTTTTTGAACCACATTTTACCCCTCTGGTTCCTGGAGTAGGACCGTTGAGGAGTGATAAAATGTATGCCCACAGCAGACAGTCTTTCCATCCTTTTCATGCCTGGACAGAGTTTTCTTAACCTTGGGACCAAACATGGAGGACCCGTCAAAGGGGGCATCGACAAAGGAATATTTGAATAGTTCCGCAAACTCACACAGGCACATCCAAGTGTGTCTTCATATTGTAATGCCTGACACTGCTGGCCTAGTCACCCCTTCAGCTGCATATGCGATGAGCCTCATGGATGAATTTGATATCTACTCCAGGATAGCTAGTTGGGAGGCCACTTTATCCTGGACCCTCTCAGCCAATGCTCCCACTATGGTATCTGATAGCTCTTTGATCAGATCCCTTTGGAGTCTAGTAAAATGTGCCAAAAAATTCAAAGACTTGATGGAGAATGTCGATGACGCATAGACCCACTTCCAAATCTGTCCATAACCTTGTACTCTTGGTTCAGGGGATGGACAGTAGAACTTTCTTTGGTGAGTTCTTTCTTAGTAGCAGCCACTACCACCATGGCATCTATTACCAAACCTTTAGCCTAGTGGGGTTGGTCCTCTGGGGCAGTAAGAATCTTATCAGGTCTCCTGGGGACCAGTTCGACAGCATCAGAAGCCTTCTAAACCCACTGAGCAATTGACTTAATTAAATTGTCAGCGGGTGAGATCACCCAGGAGGTAGATGGGCATGTACCAAAGGCCTGAAAGTACACAGATTCCTCCAAGGATAGGTATTTGGGCTTCCAAGCACTCTTTGCTTCAGGATCTCCAAAACATCTCAGAAGGAGACATCTTCTTGTGGTGATCATGGGGAACTCTCCCCTTCATCAGAATCCATGTCTTCTGTGACAGATTCTTCAAGTGAATTGATGTGCTTCCTCTTGCACAATCTCTTCCAAGGGGGCATGGAAATATCTGAGGAGGACTCAGAAAAAGGGATATCCTTAGAAGGCAAATCTTGCGGACCTGATGAGCACTGTCCAAAGGCAAAGGTAGGTGCCTGAACTGAAGAGCCTGGAGCCTGAAAGGGGGATTCCAAAAACCCAGGAGCCACATGGGAAGATGAGTTGGCCAAAGCCCTTTCCATGGCCTGAAAGGCAGGACCCTCCTAGGAGAGATGGGAGCCTGAAACCAAGACTGACAAACTCAGAACCAGGGTCACACCCCAACCCAAGACTCCTACCTGGCAGACCAGAATTGAGTAAGGGTCCACTGCCACCATAGCCATAAGGGATATGGATGGTTCCATAGAAATGCTCAGAACCAGCACAAACACTCCATGCTAGATGGCAAAGACACAGTCCTGGGAGCCCAACTGCACTGATGGTAATGAAGGGGTCAGAGGCAGACTAGGCACCAAGGGCAAGGGTGCAGTTGGTGCCGAACACATAGGAACCTGGGTGGATGGAGCCAAAGGCTCTAAAACCTTGGCTGAGATTAGGAGGAGAGTAATTGGGTGTTGTGGGAGAGAACCCAGTTGTTCCAGGAGGAAAAGTAGTCTGAACAATGGAAGACAGACCTCAGACTACCAAGATCTGGTCCACCAACCTAACAATGTCCAGTTCTGACAGGCTTCTGATGGAGCGCATAGATAGGGCTGAAGGAGATTCTAGTCTCTCCACAAATGGACTGGCTAACTGTCCAAAAAAGGGGTCCACTGAAGGTGAATAGACAGACCTGGGTTCCATAGATGTGGATGGCTTTGATGCTTTGATGTATGTTGCACAGTGGGTGAAACAGTTGGCACTGAATTTGGAACCATAGTGATTTTCAGAGCTGAAGAACTAAGGCTCTGAACTGTAGTCATATCCGGTGTCAACAGACCCAAAGAAGTCATCGGTGCCAAAGATTTTGACTGCTCCGATAATTTCAGAACTTTTGATTTGGTTCCAAGGACAAACCCTCTGAGGCATATTTATGTTTAATGGTGGGAGATGATGGCGCACTGATCGAGAAGACTTACAGCCAGAGGCTGGAGGGGACTGGTTAGCCTTGGACAAGGCTTCCTCAAAAGCGGCCTTTAGGAGTCCTTTGAGGATTATCTTATTCATTCTCTCAGCCAGGGTTCTATTACTAAAACCCTGGCAAATAGTACATTCCATGCTCAGATGGGGTACACCCAAACAATCGACACATTTGTCATGGTTATCTCAGTTTGGCAGCTTTCTGCCACATTCAGAACATTGTTTGAATCATGTGGTAGAGGAGTTAGGCTTTTCAGCCATAACTATCAAAAAAGGAGACACACACTGACAGAAAAAGAGAGAAATTATACCAGGGATGGTAGAAAAAGGGTTACCACAAGGCTAAAGAGAAAGAACTACCAGCAATAGTAGGAGAATATTTACCACAGTTAATAACACTTACTTGGTAGACCTAACAGTAGATAAAGTTAGAATTGCATTAAGAAGTTTTAACTATTAATAGAAAAAGAATATCTACTGGAAAAAACAGAAAAATCACTAAACTGTGAGAGACTACTGGCTGACACGTCTGATTCGCAAAGGAAGCAGCAAACAAGATTGAGTTAATTTAGAGAGGGGAATTGTGGGTAGACTTGTAGCTCGAAAGATTTTTTTGGCTGGCATGAGCTGTGTAACAGCCAGATCAGTTCCAAGGATCATAACCGTACCCATTAGTCAAGAATAGATGAAGACTGACAACGTCATATCTAAAGTTATGTACTTACATAACGATAGATCCATGTTATCCGATTATCATCTGGTTCAACTGTGGGTTGCCAGATCTGACTGGATCTGACCTCAACACCATATCTGAAATTCTTCAGTTCCAGGGCTCTGACTCCTCCCCTACCTTTAAGTCCCTGGTCTCCACCTTATTACCTCAGATTGAGTTTGCCCCCTCCCCCAATAAAAATAATAGACTAAAGTACATGCAAAAAACTTACCTCGGTGAAAAATCTGAAAATCTGGTTCATTTCTGAATGGCATGATGGTTATAAAACACTGGTAGTAGTGACTGCTTACTGACTGGGAGCGCCTCAGAGTCACATTTTGTGACAATTTGGTAAGAGGCAGGTGGGAGGGATGTTGAACTGGATGAAAAATCAGACAATATGGATCTATTATTATAGCTGGTAACTAACATTCACATCCGATGTTGTCTGTTTTCACCTGATTTAACTGTGGGACAGATTCCCAAGCATACTGTCCCAGATGGCATCTAAGACATTCCTAAAGATGGTGGAACCACAGGATGACTGTTCATCAAGTTTATAATGCGATTCAAAATTGTGAACCACTGAGCAAGAAGCAGCTGCGCAGATATTATCAATAGGAGGCCTACTCACAAAGGCTGTAGAAGTGGCAACTGCCCATGTAGAATGACCCTTATGGTTAGATTTTAAAGACAACTCCTTTTTATTGTACACAAACAATGCCATCAGATAACCATCTAGACAGTGTTACCTTAGTCACGGCCTTGCCCAATTTTTACTTGGAAAAGGTGAAGAATAGTTGATCAAACTTTCTGTAAGCTTTCATTCTATGAGCTGGTGATGGATGTCCAGCATGTGAAGCATGTATCTACCTTTTTTAAAAATTGAGGAAAAAAAGACTGGTAGATTTATTGCTTTGAATGCCACCTTAGGAAGGAAGGATGCTTTAGTTCTCAGTGAAATCCTATCCTTATGAAACAAATCTAGAGGTTTGCAGGACAGTGCTTACATCTCTGATATGCACTTAGCTGAAATGACAGTCCCCAGGAAAATCAATTTCCAAGACAGGAATTTTAAATCCACTGATGCTGGTTCAAATGGTGGCTGAGTCGATGTTTGTAACATGACAGTAAGATCCCAAGGAAGAGCTGGGTCTCTGACTGAGGGCTGGAGTACAAAAGCTCCCTTTAGGAAAGCTCTAGAAACTTTCAGAGAGGCTACTGAAGACTTGTTTTGGTCTGTATGAAAACTAGAGATGTTAGCCGACTGAAGTTTGATAGCTGAATAACCAGACCATTTGTGAAAAAGTTCTGATAAAAAGTCTAGAATGGAGGGAACGAAGGCTGAAAATGGACCATTTAGATGATGCCCAAATAGAAAACGTTTTCTATTTACTACAGTAAATCTTGGCAATGGCATGTTTTTGAGACGCTGATAAAATCTGAACAACTGATGAGGAAAACCTGGCATCTCTGGCTGATGTTAGAATTGGATGAATCAAGTGGTTAATTTTATGGCTTTTTGGTCTGGGGGGCTAGACAGGATGAGTGAGTCAGTAGATCTGGACACTGATCTAGTTTCCATGGAGGATGCAGTAGAAGAATAGAAGAATGAATAGAAAGAACAGAATAGAAGAAGAGGATGCCGCAGGAATGAAAACCATGTCTGCTGAGGCCAGAAAGGGGCAATGATGATTAACTTGGCTTTGCACATTCTTGCTTTCTGTATAAACCTGTTCATCGGGGGCAATGGGGAAAAGCATAAAGGAGACCCTGGGGGACAACTGCAGACCAGAGCACTTCCCCTGTAACTGTCCCTGGGGAGGGATCATGGCAAAATAACTGCTGCACTTGTGGTTTAAATGAGACAAAAATCATAGGAAGGTTGGTCCCAGCAACGGAAGATCAAATGTGTGACTCTTGTACTGAGGGACTACTTGTGAGGCATTAGGATCAATCTGCTCAGCCTGCCTGCCAGAACACTGGATGACCCTGGGATATCCATTGCTATTACAAAGCAGTGTGAAGACACCGCCAGTTGCCAGATTCCCATGGTTTCATGGCATAAAGGGTAGGAACAGGTTCCTCCCTGTTTGTTGATGCATCAAATTACTGACATATTGTCTATCCATACCTGAATCACACCTCTGGGGAGACTGTCCTGAAAGCCCTGTAATGCAAGGAGGACCACTCATCTCCAGAACATTGTTGTGAAGATTGACTTCTATATGTGACCATGCCCCTGGACCATCTTCCCTTCAAAATACACACACACACACACACACACACACACACACACACACACACACACACACACACACACACACACACACACACACACACACACACACACACACACACACACACACACACCCTTGAAGGGAAGCATCCATTGTCAATAGTGTTACTAGATGATCCATTCAGAATGGCCATCTGCCTAGCACCAAAGGAGACATTATCCACCAAAAAAATGTGTTGTCTACAGATCTGAGTCACTCTTATTTGGTGGATAGACCCTTTGAGATCATTGTACCGCTAGAGTTCACTGGAGAACCCTCGTATAGAATCTGGTGAACTGGACCATGAGGATGGTGAATGCCATAAGACCAAACAGTTGAAGGGTCAGCCTTGCTTGTGGATAAGGGTGGTGAAGAACTTGAGTTGCAGTGAGATGGAGAAATAGAGAGAGAGAGAGAGAGAGAGACTCCTGGACATTGAAAGACAGGCAATGTGTAAGGTTGTGTTCGGGTGGCATCTAATAAATTCTGTTGAGAAGGCATAAACTGGCTTTTGGAAGTGTTGATAGTGATGCCTAAATCCTGCATCAGTTGGCGCTAAAGGTCCTTGTGGTGCAATAATAGATTGTCGGTCGCAACAATGAGAAGCCAACCATCGAGCTACAGGAAATCCTGGATCCCTAGTAGTCACACTCAGGGGCTATGGTTTGCCCAAAGAGCAGGGCTCTGAAATGATGTTTGGCTCCAGCCAGAAATGGAAATATCTCATCGAACACACTGCTCTATCGTCATGATAGCATGATGTGCTGAATAGATCTCAAGGGCACAATCTTCCTTCCTTAGTAGAGGCAAAATAGACTGGAGCATGACCATCCGGAATTTTGTCTGCTTGACAAATGGCTCAGGTCCAAAATAGGTCTGAGGTCCCCTGTTTCCTTGAGTACTAAAATGAACTACAAGTAGACTCCAGATTCTATCTGGTCTACAGGGACTGCTTGGATGACTTTTTTTTTTTTTTTTTTTTTTTTTTTAGCAGCTTGGAAACTTTTGCTGCCACAAGTTTCTGCTGACCAGGTGGGACATTGAGAACTTTCTTCTGTTTGACAGGGAAAGTGAAATGGTATAGAATAAATTCTAGAGATTATGTTTACCACCCACAAATCTGTAGTTGTTTTCCAGGCTAACAGATGCAGAGATAAGTATCCCCCGACTGCCTTCAGAGTGCACCAGCCAGGCAGCCCTTCAGGGACGATGAAAGGGCTTTTAGGAAAATGGCTCACAAAAGCCCTGATTTTCTGGTCTGCCTATGCCTCTAGGGTGGCAGCCATTATTGCTCCTCCTTCTTTGCCACAAGGGGGTCTATCACTGGGATTTTCCTGGAAAGGACTCTGGCTTTCTGAGCCACATCCTCTTCCGAGTCTGTTGGTTCCTAGAGTAGGATCTCTGGGGCATGGAAAAGCAGATGCCTACTGTAGAGAGAGCAAGAGAGAGGTATAGAGAGTCTTGCCATCCTGCTGACTCCTGGTAATCATCTCTTTAACTTTAGGCCTGAACAGAGGGTACCCATCAAAGAGGGCATTGATGAAGGATGTCCTAAATCTTTCTGCAAAGTTGCAAAGGCACATACAGGTATGATGATGAATGGAGATGCCACTGCCTGCTGCCCTAGCTGTGCCACCAGCTGCAATTGACAGCAGATGCATAGCTACATTAAAGGAAGACTGGAGGGTGGACAGTTGGGAATCCACTATCTTCTGGACATCCACTGGCAGAACACTCGAGAGAGACTTGGATATCTCCTTCATCAAGTCTGTCAGAAATCTGGTATTATGAGCCAAATAATACAGCTCCCAGAGAGTAAAGGTCTCTAAAGCATCGATTCATTTACCAAACTGATCCATTGTCATAAATTCCCTATTAGGAGGATGGACGAAGGAACTCTCTTCAAACAGTTACTTCTTCATGGCTTCTGCCACAACCATTACATCTACTGTAGGAACCTTGTTCCAATGTTTCCTGTCTATAGAGGTGGACAGAATCCTATCTGAATTTTTAGGGATACACTCCAACCATGTCAGGGTCCTTCCATGCCCACTGAGCCAGCAAGTCAATGAATGGATCAACAGTTACCCAGGAAGAAGTTGAGTCAGACTCAAAGACTTCCAGAAACATTGACTCATCAAGAGAATGACTAACTGTGGACCATCCTCTTCTCTGTCTCATCAATTCCTGGATTTTGCCAAAAGTGCCATCTTCAGAGGGGGATCTTGGAAAGCCTTTACCTTCTTCCAAATTGGTGTCTTCAGTGACAGACTTTGGTGAACAGTCTAAATGCTTCAGTTTGCATGTCTGTTTTCTATGAACATTCTGAGGGGGAGGATCAGAAGGTTCAGAATCAGACTGGGATCTTATACAGCACATTGCCTGGGAAGCCTGTGGCAGTGACTATCCCTGTCTGACAGAAGGATGAGAAGCAGAAGCTGATTCTTCCCTGGGTTTGGACAGTGCCAGTCTTGGAGAGAACACCTATTACCTCAGCATCAAAAGGACCCACTAGAAAGCCTCAAGCTAAAGTGCCGAGGGGAAGAGATAGCTCTGAAAGTTTTGGGGTTAAATACCCCCCCCAAGCCTTGATGCTGAAACTTCAGCTCCAAAATTCCTCCAGATCCGAACAAGTTGAACCCAAAAGAGGTAGAGAACCAGTTGGAGTCAAAGCCACCTGAACTACTGGCTCCATCAAAAGTGCTCCAGGACAGATCAGGCCCAAAGCTACTAGCACCAATAGGTGAACCAGTTCCGGACAAGAAATTAGAGGAGGGATAGAGGGACCAGCACTCAGTACTTTTGTACAGGACAGTACCAATAGAACCCCAAGCTGTATCTGCATACTAAAAAATGTTCTCATCTTTCTATTGACATCCTGTTTGATCAGACTTCGAGGACTGGGATGATGATGCCACCAACAGTGGTCAAGAATATCTCTGCTCCTGTAAAAATGGAGACTGTAGTCTCAAATTGATTAGTTCTGGCAAAAACTGGGACCAAGTATAAAACGTTCAATGATGAGAAACAGGCGGCTTCGGCAAATTACTTTCATAACAGATTCTGAAGACAAAGATGGATCCACTGACCATTTTCAGGAATTCTCGGAGTGCCACGTATCCTTTTCTTTATTTTTCTCTTTGGACTTGTCTGGTCTGGAGTCCTTCTCCTTTCCTGCCATTTCGCTCTTGACTTCTTATATTTGTTCCTTGGTGAAGCGGTTGTTGAGGAAGAAGAAGAAGAAGAAAGAGACCCTTAACAATTAGTTTCTCCCATCTTGTTTGCAAGGCTCTGGTACTGAATGATGCGCAGGCCTGCCAAGAAGTATCTATAGGGAGGGCCCCTAAACACTAGACAGAGGGAATGTAGCTCGTAGGGAGGCAGTTTTTGCCCATAGTCAATGCACTTTTTGAAGCCCTCACTGTCAGCCATGGAATCAGCAACAATACATACGCACACACAGAAAAATGGCTGTATTAAGCTATATACCCAAAGTAGCTGAGGCACATTTAAACAATTCTATAACAACCTTAACAATTTTAACAATTTAAGTAATTCTAATGGTATTGCTTACTCTATGAACTATAACCCTAAGAAATTCTTATCTATATATATATATATATATATATATATATATATATATATATATATATATATATATATATATATATATATATATATATATAAAATGAGCCTAAATACCTATCTCCTACCTAACCTAGAAACAACACACACTCAAACTATTTACAATATAAACTCAAAATTTTTACCAACTACAGAGAGAAAAACTCTCAGTAAGGGAGGAGTTAGAAGACAAAATATCTGCAAAGGATCCAAAAATATCAAGTCCTCAGATGCACGACTAAATAGTTCAGGTGGCAAATGAGATCTGAGGTAGTATGGTAAAGACCAGGGAATTATGGGTAGGGATGGAGTCAAAGCCCTGCAACTGAAGAGTTTCATATTCAGTGCCGAGGTTGGATCCAGTTAGATCCAACAACCCACAGTAGAATCAGATGAAAAAAGACAACACCAAATCAGAAGAGTATTCTAGACCAGAATTGAGCAACTCCCACAAGACTACCCACTAAGAGTGGGTCCTGTTCATTTTTGTGACACCAGAACAAAATCTTTTCCACCTCGCAACATAAGATTATCTAGTAGTGGGTTTTCCAACTTCCTGTAAAATCCAAAGCACATCTTCTGAAAACTGAAGCCTTAAAGGAATCAAAACCCTATCATCCAGACAGCAACTATAAGGTGAGAAGATGAGGGTGAATTAGCCAACCCCTGTCCTGTGTGAGTAGATCCATCTTGTAGAGTAACTTGTGATGATTCCTCTAGCGAGGTGAAAAAGAAAAGGGAAACCAATGCTGTCTGGGCCAAATGGGGTCACCAACAACATTTTGGGCCTGTCCCACATGATCTTGTGTAGGACCTTTGGCAACACAGATAGGAGGAGGAGGATCTACATATACAAGAACATCCCTTTCCAAGAAAAGGGAATAGCGTCCAATTCCAACTGAGAGGTCTTGGCACTCTGGAACAGAACTTCAGGAGTTGCCTGTTCTGAAGGAATTCTAATAGAGCTACTTCAGGAGTGCCCACTAATGAACAATGTTCCGGAAACGCTATCAATGAACCATTGACTTGTGAGGATCTGCCTTAGATTTGCTCAAATTGTCTGCCACAACATTGTGTTCTGATGAAATAGTGACCGCCTGAAGAATCAATTGATAGAGGCAGACCAAATCGTACCCTGTGATACTGAGTATGGCAAGACTGTCTTTTGATATGCCACATGACAGTGGTGTTGTCTGTGAAAACTTAGAGTGGACATTGAGTCTAAAGGTAATGCACAGACTGAAGATCCAGCAATAAAGAGTTTTCATTTCTTTTGCTGATATGTTTTTTTATGGCCTGTGGTGACCAGTCTCTGTGGACACTGACGTGAAAGGCTAGGTCTGCAGAATCTGTAAACAGCTTCAAAGTGGAAGAATGGGCCTTAAAATAAAGACCTGGATTCAGAGATATCTGACTGTTCCACCACAGAAGTTCCTGCCTTAGGCAAGGCAAGCGAGGAATGGGAAAGTTGAGAAGATGGCAATGCTGCAGCCAATCTGTCTTTAGAAACCAACGGAACTTCTTCATATGAAGTCTGGCAAAAGGAGCCATTGGAATAGTGCATTCCATGAAACCCAGGGCTTTTAGAAATTCTCTTGATGAGTTCTCTTGTAAAGGAAGAGGGGATTGAAAGAAATCTATCAAGGAGAGGACCTTGGGAGGGGGAGGAGGAGGAAGAAAAGCAGTCATAGGAAGGGTGTAAATCCTGCACTCCAAGAAAACCTGGTCCTGAGAAAGAGTCAGACATGACATTTTGAGATTGAGAGTGAAGCCTGCACTGTGAAGAAGCACTATTATAAACTCTAGGTCCTGTAGAAGAATCTGAGGAGAAGGGGACCAAATCGGATCATCATACAAATAAGGACAAATCTGGACACCATGGAGCCTGTAAAATTTATTTATTTACTGGGATGGTCCAGCTGGGCCAGAAGTATCCATTTTCAGTGGAGTCCCGGGGAGAAAAGCTCCACATGCAAGACATTTCACATACAATACAGAATTTACATTAATAAAGACATTTAGTGCATATTATTGGCAGCTTATACAATTGGTGAAAAAAAACAGTACATAAGTAATCATTCGCAAATCAAAGATATCATAAAAGGAATACAGAGTGTATACATGAGAATATTCCATACGGTAGTTTTCAGTGGGTGTAAAGGAGATATAGGAATTAATTAGAGACTAAGTACTTAAACTTTTCACACGTTTAGGAGGTGTAATAGCTGAGCGATAAGCTATATGAGTCCTGTTGTAGGAATCAGCAAAGTCGGTGGATATTGTTGCAGATATAAGTGGTGCTATGATATTAAGGTAGGCTGCGAGAGTACCTGAATGTCTCAACTGGTTTAGTGGTAGGTCTATAAGGGTTAGGAAGAGAAGGAAGTAGAGAGGAGGGATCAATGGTAGGACAATGAGGATTAGTAGAAGAGGGAAGTGGACAGGATGGAGAGGCGGAGTAAGTAAAAAGACAGGTGGATGTGAAAGGGGGATGCCAGAGTAGTAGAGTGGGGTGAGAATAGTTGTGATGGTTGAAGTTAGGTTATATGAGATGTGGTGTTAGCATATGAGGAGAGGTGTTGTTTTAGAGATGTCTTGAAGAGGGTTACTGAGTGGGTGGATCTACATGTTGGGGGGAGGGAGTTCCAGAGTTTTGCAATGGTAAAGGAGTAAAGCCTCTGGTCAACCGTAAGTTTGGGTTTTTCTACATTTATGAGCAGCTGGTTGTTGGATTGGAGTGGTCTGTTAAGATGGTATAAAGTAAGTATAGAAGATAGAATAGGGCACATGGATGGATTATGAATGAGTTTGTGAGCAGTAGTTAGTTGGATAAAGGTGAGATAGTTGGGGAGTTCAGGACATTTTAGGTTGTATACTGATAAGCAGTGGTGGGATGAGTAGGAGGCATTAGTTACAAACTTAGCAATTTTGTTGTAGCATGAGTCTAATTTGGACTTTAGAGAGGACTGAATGTTGGTGAGGAGGGGAAAACTGCTTAAAAGAGAGGGTAATAGAAATGAAGAGGCAAGGGAAAGTTGGGCTGATGCACTGAGTAGATGTGTGTGTCAGTAGAGAGTGCCAAGCGTTTGATGTGTGTTTTTGACATTAGACTGGATGTGCAGGTCGAATGTGAGGTTTTTGTCTATGATGACACCTAGGAGTTTTCTGTTAAGTACAATGTCGATGGTGGTACCACTTAGGGATTGAATGTGAAGTTTTCTTTCTGTAGGGGTGTGGACTTTTTGGGGGCAAAGATTACTAGTTTGGTTTTTAGCAAGATGATTATTAGACATCCAAATTTCAGAGGAGGCGAGGGCATTTTGGGTGAGTTGGTATAGTTCTGAGGAGTTGTTTGCAGATGATAGTGGAGTTATCTGCATACTGAATGACTGAGCCTTGAGAGAGTGTGGTGTGGAAGTTATTAATAAATGTGCTAAAACAGAAGTGGACCTAAAATGGAGCCTTGAGGAACATCAGTGGTGGTGTTTAGGAAAGGGGAGAAAGAGTTCTGCCATTTAGTTGATTGCTGCCTATTGAGGTAATTTGAGGTAATTAGTGAACCAGCTTAGAGTTTGAGGTGATGTATCTATGTTAGTGAGTTTTGTTAAAAGGAGAGAGTGGGATATAGTATTAAAAGCTTTAGAAAGATAAAGAAATAGTGAAGATACAATTTTAGCAGTGTCACAGGCTCGGCTGACAGTGTCCATGAAGGATATGAGAGCAGTGGTGGTACTATGTCCTGGCCTAAATCCATGTTGGGTGGGGGAGAGGATGTGGTTGTGAGTCAGATGGTGTAGAAGTTGAGAATGAATACATTTTTCTAGAATCTTAAAGATGGGTGATAGTATAGCAATGGGGCGGAAGTTGGTGGTGTCTATGTTGGGGCCACCCCTTGTGTAGAGGAAGGATATAAGCTTTTTTTCAGATGATAGGCATATAAGATTCTTGGATAGATTTGTTGAGAAGTATGCTGATAGGGTAACCGATTGAGTTAGCTGAGATTTGTAGGTATTTGGCAGGTATATTGTCAGGGGCATTTGTGCATGGTTTGAGTTTTAGAAGCAATTTTTTAATAGTCGAGGTGGGTATAAGTGACAGAGTAAAGTTGGGAATAGGGGATGTATTGGTGTTAGCTGTGGAGGGGTCTGTGCTGGACAAGTTGGTCTTGGGAAAGGTAGCAGTGAGGTTGGCTATAGTATCTATGAAATAGGAGTTGAAGGTTGCAGCAGTTTCAATGGGTGTTTTATTTGGGTCTGGGTAAGGATTATTACTACAGCCTGGGTTTAATAAAGAGTTGAGAAATCTTCAGAATTTGCTTGTGTTGATTTTGTAATATAAGGTAGTGTTCTTTTTCGTTTTGTAGTACTAGGTGCTTAACCTGGTTTCAGAGCAGTTTGTATTGAGCGAGGTCAGATGGGTTCATTTTTTTTCCAGATTTTCCAAGATTTCTCCCTGGGTTTCATGAGATCCTTAGTGGATATTGTTAGCCAACTGGCATGGTTGGTCTTTACTCTCTTTTGTCTAAGGGGAGTGAGACTGTTTTGTATGCTGAGGAAGGCTGAGTTGAAGAACTCAACTGCCTCATCAAGAGGAAATGAATTTAGTGCATCCCAGTTGATGCTAAGCAACCTTTGGTTAAAGCTAGATGGACAGAACTGGGATTCATCTCTGGTAACCCTGTACTGATGTTTATTAATTGTTGTGGTACAGTCACATTGTACACTTATACTATTGGAGAGTGTACCAGCAGACATGATCTTATTTGGGTCGGACACTAAAATCCAGTCTAGGATTGAGCCATTAGTATTAATTTTATTAGGCCTGGTTATGGTGTTAACTAGCTGGATGAACTTATATACATAGATATTGCAGTTTATTATGTCTCCCAGTATGATAGTCTCATTTTTTATGCTAGTAGATGCCCAGGCAAGAATTTTCTCAAGAATTGGGAGGTTATTGCCTGGGGGAATGTAAATGACTATCACACAGAGGTTTTTGCAATTATTCATTTTAAGGAAAGAAACTAGAAGTTCGGCTGTGGGGAACTGTGGGATGGGTTTTGTATATTGGACAATAGTGAAGGACATGGGGTAGATTAGAGTGATGCCTCCACCTTTTTTCAGGGTCTGTCAGCCCTAAGACAGGCAAAATCTGGGGGAAGGAATTCTGTGTCCTTAACATAGGGTTTTAGCCATGTTTCAGTTGCGGCAATAATATTGTGTTTGTTGTGAGCTATCCATGCATGAAAGTCAGGTATTTTATTTATGATGCTTTGTAGGATAATTGTAGTGGAGTTTATTGATTTATAGGAGTTGGGGGTTACAGAGGAGATGGGACCAGGGTTGGGATGCATGTCCCCACATGGCAATAGGTTTGTTACAGGATATGAGAGAGTAGTGTACTCTATTTTACTTTTTACTTTAATTGGATAATTTAGAGAGAAAATATTATTGTTGTGGTGATGGTGGGGGAGGATTTTTACTCTGGTACATAATAATATGCTTGAGTTGTAAAGGCTGGCTGAACTTTGCAAGAAGGAAGTGGTGTTTTCAGACTGTATGGGGGAGAGAGGATAATGGGCAGTGGGAGAAAGTGATAGAAGAATGATGTAGAGAGGTTTAGATGTAGGATATTGAAAGAGAGCGATAAGGTAAGTATAGGGATAGTACAGATGGGCATTGTAGTATGGGATGTGGGTGACTAAAGGAGTGAGAATTAGTGTGCAATAGCAAAATGTGGTTGTGGTGAACAGGTTGTACTGATGGGGTAATGATGAGGTGACTTAAGATGTGTATGTGTGGGTTTGGTTGGAGGTGTGGCTAATGGTGTAATGTGAGGAGAAGGGAAGAGGTGTGGCTAGTGGTGTAATGAGAGGAGAATTGGAGGGGATAATTGGGTGGTGGGGTAGGGGGAGAGCTAGAGTAAATATAAATGTAATTAATGTGGAGGTGGGTGGAAATGGGGGTAGGGCAGGGGAGCAGAATGAGCCCGAATGCAGCGAGGGCAAATGGAGTGGGTTGAAACCAACTGCAGAGTTACTATCTGGAAAGAAAACTATCAGTAAGGTAGGAAATCTGGAGGGGGACCAGATGGTCTAAGTATTTAACGATGGTGCTGCAGCTCAGGGGAGGAATAAGTAAACTCTCAAGAGGACGAGGGAGGGAATAGACAGGATTGACAGGGCTGGGAAGCTTAGAATAACATTATGTTTGGAGACCAAGAGAAGGGGGGGTATGAGCCAGGGCTTGGAGAAAGCTGTGAGAAAACAGGTTTGACAGGGCTAGGAAGCTTACAACAAAATTATTTTAGGAGAACAAGAAAAGGGGGGGGGCTATGAACCAGGACTTGGAGAAAGCTGTGAGAAGAGAAAAACAATCAACCAGCTAGCCCAGGTCAGTACCTAAAGGCATCTGTTTATCTATGTAAACTCAAAAACAGATTTAGTAGAGCATCCTTCTATGTGACCCAGCTGATCATGAAAGGGTTCACATCAAGATCTAAGGATGTAATGGTGCCCCTCTACTCTTCCCTCATCAGACCCATTATTGAGTAGAATGCAGCAATGGGAATGTACCTGGCTAGACATCTCCAGCAGCTGGAGAGACCACAGAGGTACCTAACCAAGAGAATTACTGGCCTCAAACAGTTGCCCTATGCAGCACAATTGAAAAAGCTAAGACTGTTCTCTGTTGCATACAGCTTTCTCAGATGCGATCTCTGTCTAACATACAGAGCCATGTCCAACCCAGAATTGTTGAACATGCTCCATCTTAGCAAAACCAAATCTACTCGAGCTACATGCTCTAGGGATATAAACCTCAACACAACAATGAATAGAACATGCTGGAGGGATAGCTTCCCTTCGCAGAGACTTCCCTTACTATAGAACAGGGTCCCGATCTACATAAGACAGAGCCCCTCACTATCACTCTTCAAGAAGAACCTTGATGAGTGGATGGGTAACAGAAAGTTCACACCAGGGATCACACCAACAGCACTACTAGATAGGGGCCAAGGGTACTAGCTGCTAGTAAAAGGGTCAAGGGAACTACTAAAGGGGCGGTGAATACCGCACAATGTGGCTGGGCTAATATATGCCTTCGGGCAGATAGCTCAGTACCAACCTATGAACCTATGAACCTATCAGGGAAGTAGAATATAAAATAAATGCAATGCTTTGAGAAACTGTATATATATATTTGTTACAATAAACAGGAGAATAAAATATAAGAATATAAAATAAATGTAATATACAAGATAAAATATAAGAATATAAAATAAATGCAAAGCTTTGGAAAAAATATATATATATATTTGTTACAATAAATTGGAGGAAAAGTGGGGGGTCCAGTAGAGTAGTAGTAGTGATAGGAAAAGACTATGACTTGGGCTAGACACTTTGTAAAACCCATGGTGCTACAGAAAGATCAAAGGCAATGCAAAGAACTGATAATATAAAGATAACAGAGAGAAAAATAAATACTTTCTAAAGGGAGGGTGTATAGGAATATGTAGATAGGCATCCTTCAGGTCCAGAGACAGCAGGAAAACCTGAGGAAGAAGCATAGAGAATAAAGACTGGACAGTCAACATTTTGTAGGAAGGAACTATCAGAAAGGTGTTGCAAAAAGGAGAGGTCTAGACTTGGCCTCCAAAAGCCCTCTTTCTTGGGAACCAAAACACCCAGAAGTGGAAACCCTTACTCCTCCGGGAAGAGAGCACCTCGAGCTACAAGGTCGTGACAATGTGGAGAAAAAGGAGGTCGAGGAATCCCCGGAAAGGGGAGAAGAGACTTCCAAACCATGAAATAACCATTTTTAATTATTGACAGAACCCAAGAATCTGTGGTGATCTGTTGCCAAATGGGAACATCATTAACCTTTGAAAATAATGACTCTGAATGATGGTGGAGGAACTTGACTGTGAAATAGAAGGTGACATGTCCAGAAGAAAAGATTGCTGTCTCCTGGAATCTTAACCAGGTTTCTCAAGAAAAATTCTCTTAGAAGGTATTTTATGCTTTAAAGGAGGGTTATGATGTTTATGCACAAGAGATGCCTTAGAGTGGTGATTCCTCTGATGTTTAAGACAAGCAATAAGAAAGTTTAAGATCCTGCATGACCTTCTCTTCATCTTGCAAAGCTTTAAAAGGAGTCAGAGAGTGGAGCAAGGAAACAGCTTTAATCCATCCTTTAGTCCTGGTACCTCGGCATTTCGCCTTCAATGGGACACATTTTCAAAAACTCTTTTTATATATGCATCAATTAAACAATTAAACAATCAGTTCATGACTTCAAACAATTTTAACCCTCTCAGTGCAAAATATTACTTTATAAAAAATTTTTATCAAAGTATAAAAGGTATTCAAATTTAAAGGAAATACTTAATAAGAAATTGGAACCCATGTTAGACAGTAATGTTGGAATGCATAGTTGCGGTCGTTGTTCAATTTGCAATAAAATCAAAAATATGCATGGGGTTAAAATAAATGGAAAGAGATATGTTGCTTTTGAGAAATTTGACTGCATGTCATCTGGTGTAGTGTATATTTTGGGATGTGATTGTGATCCACCTATGTGGTACATTGGGCAGACTACTAGGAAGATTAAGGTCCGCATTTTGGAGCATTTGGGCGACATAAGGAGGGGCAATTTGGCCGTTCATTTTTGCAATATACATGGTGGTAAAAATGAAGGCTTTAGATTCAGTGTACTTGCCAGACCCCACTTGTGTACAGGGAACTTTAAAACTGCTTTGAATAAACTCGAACAGAGAATGATCATAGGGTATCACACATTATTTCCAAATGGAATGAATTTGGAAAATGGATGAAATTGATTAGAGTAGTTTTGAGCCTTAAAATGTATTTATTTCATATTTGCATTTTTTGAAATTGTGTATAATAATAAGTATATTATATTATAAAATGAATTAATTAAATTTAAGAAAATATAAAGTAATGTAATGTTATAAATTATATTTGATAAAAAAAATTTATAAAGTAATATTTTGCACTGAGAGGGTTAAAATTGTTTGAAGTGATGAACTGATTGTTTAATTGTTTAATTGATGCATATATAAAAAGAGTTTTTGAAAATGTGTAAATGTGTCCCATTGAAGGCGAAATGCCGAGGTACCAGGACTAAAGGATGGATTAAAGCTGTTTCCTTGCTCCACTCTCTGACTGCTTTATTTTGGTGTATTTTTGAAGAATTTGTGGTTTGCTGCTTTGAGTATTATGGAAAGCTTTAAAAGGATCTGCAGCATCAAAGCAAACAAAATTTGGGTATCTAAGGAGTAGTTCAACAATTCCACAGTCACATCCACTGAAAGGGATTGAAGCCTAATACAGGAAGAACAGCTAATTAATTCCCACAATGTGATTGCCTTAGATGAAGCATCAGCAGCATTGTAGCTGCATTTGATGGAATGACAGCCTTCATGGGAAGCAGAACTCAACAAAGAAAGAGCTAATGTCTTAGAATCAGAGTTATCCATGTCACCCAACACACTCCTCAGTCTGGTCAGAAGGGTAAGCACACACCTAGTCATGTGAATCTGGCAATTCTGCACATCCTGACTCTGTAGGTGTACATCTCCACAATAAGTATAACATCTCTGACACCTCGGCACATCCTGGATCAGCAGATGTATATCCCAGGGATAAGTATAGCATTTCTAACACCTCTGAACATGCTGCAGCTGTAGCTGTACATCCCCATGATAAGTATAACATCTCCAACACCTCTGACCATGCTGGTTCTGTAGCTGTACATCCCCAGAATAAGTATAACATCTCTGCACCTCTGCACATCCTGACTCTGTAGCTGTACATCCCCAGGATAAGTACAACATCTCTGACACCTCTTAACATGCCGACACTGTAGGTATATATCCCCAGGACAGGTATTACATCTTTGACACCTGTGTACACTCAGTCTCTTTAGCTGTACATCCCCAGGATAAGTACAACATCTCTGACACCTCGGCACATCCTGGCTCTTTAGCTGTACATCTCCAGGATAAGTACAACATCTCTGACACTTCCAAACATCATTGAACTGTAGTTGTACATCTCTAGGATATGTATAACTTCTCTGACACCTCTAAAATTTCTGGGTCTGTAGGTGGTCATTCCCAGGATAAGTATAATATCTCTGACACCTCTGCAAATCCTGGTTCTGTAGCTGTACATCCCCAGGATAACTATAACATCTCTGACACCTCTGCACATCCTGGCTCTGTAGGTGTACATCTCTAGGATAACTATAACATCTCTGACACCTCTCCACATCCTAACTCTGTAGGTGTACATCCCTGTGATAAGTATAACATCTCTGGCACCTCTGAACATGCTGGCTCTGTAGGTGTACATCCCCAGGATAAGTATAACATCTCTGACACCACCAAATATTCTGGCTCTGTAGTTGTACATCCCCAGGATAAGTATAGGATCTCTGACAACTCTGAACATGCTGGCTCTGTAGGTGTATATCCCCAGGATAAGTATAACATCTCTGTCTCCTCTGAACATGCTGGTTCTGTAGCTGTACACCCCCAGGATTAGAATAACATCTCTGAAACCTCTGCACATCCTGACTCTGTAGCTGTACATCCACAGGATAATTACAACATCTCTGACACCTCTGAACATGCTGGCTCTGTAGGTGTACATCCCCAGGATAAGTATAACATATCTGACACCTCTGCACATCCTGGCTCTTTAGCTGTACATCCCCAGGATAAGTATAACATCTCTGACACATCTGGGCATGCTGGCTCTGTAGCTGTACATCCCCAGTAGAAGTATAGGATCTCTGACACCTCTGAACATGCTGGCTCTGTAGTTGGCCATCCCTAGGATAAGTAAAATATCTCTGACATCTCTGCACATCCTGGTCAAGTAGGTGTACATATCAAGGATAAGTGTAGCATCTCTGACACCTCTACACACCCTTCTCCTGAAGGTGTACATCTCTAGGATAAGTATAACATCTCTGACACCTCTGCACATCCTAGCTCTGTAGTTTTACATCCCCAGGATAAGGATAAGACCTCTGACACCTCTGAACATGCTGGCTCTGTAGGTGTACCTCCCCAGGATATGTATAACATCTCTAACACCTGTGAACATGCTGGTTCTATAGCTGCACATCCCCAGGATAAGTATAACATCTCTGCACCTCTGCACATCCTGACTCTGTAGCTGAACATCCCCAGGATAAGTACAACATCTCTGACACCTCTGCAAATCCTGACTCTTTAGCTGAACATCCCCAGGATAAGTACTAACATCATGACACCTCTGCACATCCTGAATATGTAGGTGTACATCTCCAGGATAAGTATAACATATCTGACACCTCTGCACATGCTGACTCTGTAGGTGTACATCTCCAGGATAAGTATAACATCTCTGACACCTCTAGACATTCCAGCTGTGTAGATGTACATCCCCACGATAAGTATAACATCTCTGACACCTCGGCACATCCTGGATCAGTAGATGTATATCCCAGGGATAAGTATAACATTTCTAACACCTCTGAACATGCTGCGGCTGTAGCTGTACATCCCAAGAATAAGTATAACATCTCTGCACCTCTACACACCCTGACTCTGTAGGTGTACATCTCCAGGATAAGTATAACATCTCTGACACCTTCGGACATTCTGGCTCTGTAGCTGTATATCCCCAGGATAAGTATAACATTTCTGACACCTCTGAACATGCTGGGGATGTAGCTGTACATCCCCAGGATAAGTATACTATCTCTGACACCTCTGAACATGCTGGCTCTGTAGCTGTACATCCCCAGGATAAGTATAACATCTCTAACACCGCTGAACATGCTGGTTCTGTAGCTGTATATCACCAGGATAAGAAAAACATCTTTGACACCTCTGCACATCCTGGCTCTTTAGCTGTACATCCCCAGGATAAGTTCAACATCTCTGACACTTCCGCACATCCTGACTCTGTATGTGTACATCTCTAGGATAAGTATAACATCTCTGACACATGTGGACATACGGGCTATGTAGCTGTACATCCCCAGGATAAGTATAACATCTCTGACCCCTCTGAACATGCTGGCTCTGTAGCTGTACATCCCCAGGATAAGTATAACATATCGGACACCTCTGCACATCCTGACTCTGTAGGTGTACATCTCCAGGATAAGTATAACATCTCTGACACCTCTAGACATTCCAGCTGTGTAGCTGTACATCTCCACAATAAGTATAACATTTCTGACACCTCGGCACATCCTGGATCAGCAGATGTATATCCCAGGGATAAGTATAACATTTCTAACACCTCTGAACATGCTGCAGCTGTAGCTGTACATCCCCATGATAAGTATAACATCTTCAACACCTCTGACCATGCTGGTTCTGTAGCTGTACATCCCCAGAATAAGTATAACATCTCTGCACCTCTGCACATCCTGACTCTGTAGCTGTACATCCCCAGGATAAGTACAACATCTCTGACACCTCTTAACATGCCGGCACTGTAGGTATATATCCCCAGGACAGGTATTACATCTTTGACACCTGTGCACACTCAGGCTCTTTAGCTGTACATCCCCAGGATAAGTACAACATCTCTGACACCTCGGCACATCCTGGCTCTTTAGCTGTACATCTCCAGGATAAGTACAACATCTCTGACACTTCCAAACATCATTGAACTGTAGTTGTACATCTCTAGGATATGTATAACTTCTCTGACACCTCTAAAAATTCTGGGTCTGTAGTTGGTCATTCCCAGGATAAGTATAATATCTCTGACACCTCTGCAAATCCTGGCTCTGTAGCTGTACATCCCCAGCATAACTATAACATCTCTGACACCTCTGCACATCCTGGCTCTGTAGGTGTACATCTCTAGGATAACTATAACATCTCTGACACCTCTCCACATCCTAACTCTGTAGGTGTACATCCCTGTGATAAGTATAACATCTCTGGCACCTCTGAACATGCTGGCTCTGTAGGTGTACATCCCTAGGATAAGTATAACATCTCTGACACCACCAAATATTCTGGTCTGTAGTTGTACATCCCCAGGATAAGTATAGGATCTCTGACAACTCTGAACATGCTGGCTCTGTAGGTGTATATCCCCAGGATAAGTATAACATCTCTGTCTCCTCTGAACATGCTGGTTCTGTAGCTGTACACCCCCAGGATTAGAATAACATCTCTGAAACCTCTGCACATCCTGACTCTGTAGCTGTACATCCACAGGATAATTACAACATCTCTGACACCTCTGAACATGCTGGCTCTGTAGGTGTACATCACCAGGATAAGTATTACATCGTTGACACCTCTGCACATCCTGGCTCTTTAGCTGTACATCCCCAGGATAAGTATAACATCTCTGACACATCTGGGCATGCTGGCTCTGTAGCTGTACATCCCCAGTAGAAGTATAGGATCTCTGACACCTCTGAACATGCTGGCTCTGTAGTTGGCCATCCCTAGGATAAGTAAAATATCTCTGACATCTCTGCACATCCTGGTCAAGTAGGTGTACATATCAAGGATAAGTGTAGCATCTCTGACACCTCTGCACACCCTTCTCCTGAAGGTGTACATCTCTAGGATAAGTATAACATCTCTGACACCTCTGCACATCCTAGCTCTGTAGTTTTACATCCCCAGGATAAGGATAAGACCTCTGACACCGCTGAACATGCTGGCTCTGTAGGTGTACCTCCCCAGGATATGTATAACATCTCTAACACCTGTGAACATGCTGGTTCTATAGCTGTACATCCCCAGGATAAGTACAACATCTCTGACACCTCTGCAAATCCTGGCTCTTTAGCTGAACATCCCCAGGATAAGTACTAACATCATGACACCTCTTCACATCCTGAATATGTAGGTGTACATCTCCAGGATAAGTATAACATATCTGACACCTCTGCACATGCTGACTCTGTAGGTGTACATCTCCAGGATAAGTATAACATCTCTGATACCTCTAGACATTTCAGCTGTGTAGCTGTACATCCCCACGATAAGTATAACATCTCTGACACCTCGGCACATCCTGGATCAGTAGATGTATATCCCAGGGATAAGTATAACATCTCTGCACCTCTGCACATCCTGACCCTGGAGCTGTACATCCCCAGGATAAGTACAACATCTCTGACACCTCTTAACATGCTGGCACTGTAGGAATATATCCCCAGGATAAGTATTACATCTTTGACACCTGTGCACATCCTGGCTCTTTAGCTGTACATCCCCAGGATAAGTACAACATCTCTGACACCTCTGCACATCCTGGCTCTTTAGCTGTACATCCCCAGGATAAGTACAACATCACTGACAACTCTGGTCATCTTGCCTCAGCAGCTGTACATCCCCAGGATAAGTATAACACATCTGACACCTCTCCACATCCTGACTCTATAGGTGTACATCTCCAGGATAAGTATAACATCTCTGACACCTCTGGACATTCTGGCTATGTAGTTGTACATCCCCAGGATAAGTATAACATCTCTGACACCTCAGCACATCCTGGATCTGTAGCTGTACATCCCCAGGATAAGTATAGGATCTCTGACACCTCTGAACATGCTGGCTCTGTAGCTGTACATCCCCAGAATAAGTATAACACCTCTGTCACCTCTGCAGATCCTAGCTCAGTAGGTGTACATCCCCAGGATAAGTATAACATCTCTGACACCTCCAAACATCATGGATCTGTAGTTGTACATCTCTAGGATATGTATAACTTCCCTGACACCTCCAAACATTCTGGGTCTGTAGGTGTTCATCCCCAAGATAAGTATAACATCTCTGACACCTCTGCACATCCTTACTATGTAGGTGTACATCCCCATGATACGTATATCATCACTGACAACTCTGGACATCCTGGCTCTGTAAGTGTACATCTCCAGGATAAGTATAACATCTCTGACACCTGTCAACATACTGGCTCTGTAGGTGTACATCCCCAGGATATGTACAACATCTCTAAAACCTCTGAACATGCTGGCTCTGTAGGTGTACATAACCAGGATAAGTATTACATCTCTGACACCTTTGCACATCCTGGAGCTTTAGCTGTACATCCCCAGGATAAATATTACATCTCTGATACCTCTGAACATACTGGCTCTGTAGCTGTACATTCCCAGGATAAGAATAACATCTCTGACACCTCTGAACATGCTGGCTCTGTAGGTGAAAATCCCCAGGATAAGTGTAACATCTCTGACACCTCTGCCTATCCTGCTCCTGAAGGTGTACATCTCTAGGATAAGTTAAACATCTCTGACACCTCTGCAAATCCTAGCTCTGCAGTTGTACATCCCCAGGTTAAGTATAAAATTTCTGACCGCCTGAACATGCTGGCTCTGTAGGTGTACATCCCCAAGATAAGTATAAAATCTCTGACACCTCTGAACATGCTGACTCTGTAGGTGTACCTCCTCAGGATAAGTATAACATTTCTGACACCTTTGAACATGCTGGCTCTGTAGGTGTACATCACCAGGATAAGTATTACGTCTTTGACACCTCTGCACATCCTGGCTCTTTATCTGTACATCCCCAGGATAAGTACAACATCTCTGATACCTCTGCACATCCTGGCTATTTAGCTGTACATCCCCAGGATAATTACATCTCTGACAACTCTGCACATCCTGACTCTATAGGTGTAAATCTCCCGGATAAGTATAATATCTTTGACACCTCTGGACATCCTGGCTCTGTAGCTGTACATCCCCAGGATAAGTGAAACATATCTGACACCTCTACACATCCTGACTCTGTAGGTGTACATCTCCAGGAAAGTATAACATCTCTGACACCTTCGGACACTCTGGCTCTGTAGCTGTACATCCCCAGGATAAGTAAAACATATCTGACACCTCTACACATCCTGACTCTGTAGCTGTACATCCCCAGGATAAGTATAGGATCTCTGACACCTCTGCACATGCTGGATCTGTAGTTGTACATCCCCAGGATAAGTATAACATCTCTGACATCTCTAAACATGCTAGCTCTGTAGTTGTACATCTCCAGGATAAGTATAAAATCTCTGACACCTCTGCACATCCTGGCTCTTTAGCTGTAAATCCCCAGGATAGGTAAAACATTGTGACATCTCTCTGCAAATCCTGACTCTGTAGATGTATAACTCCAGGATAAGTATAACATCTCTGACACCTCTGGACATCCTAGATCTGTAGCTGTACATCCCCAGGATAAGTATAACATATCTGACACCTCTGCAAATCCTGACTCTGTAGGTGTACATCTCCAGGATAAGTACAACATCTCTGACACCCCTGAACATGCTGGCTCTGTAGGTGTACATCTCCAGGAAAAATATGACATCTCTGACACCTCTGGACATCTTGGGTCTGTAGCTGTACATCCCAAGGACAAATAAAACATATCTGACACCTCTACACATCCTGACTCTGTAGGTGTACATCTCCAGGATAAGTATAACATCTCTGACACCTTCGGACATTCTGACTCTGTAGCTGTATATCCCCAGGATAAGTATAACATTTCTGACACCTCTGAACATGCTGGGGATGTAGCTGTACATCCCCAGGATAAGTATACTATGTCTGACACCTCTGAACATGCTGGCTCTGTAGCTGTACATCCCCAGGATAAGTATAACATCTCTAACACCGCTGAACATGCTGGTTCTGTAGCTGTACATCACCAGGATAAGAAAAACATCTTTGACACCTCTGCACATCCTGGCTCTTTAGCTGTACATCCCCAGGATAAGTTCAACATCTCTGACACTTCCGCACATCCTGACTCTGTATGCGTACATCTCTAGGATAAGTATAACATCTCTGACACATGTGGACATACGGGCTCTGTAGCTGTACATCCCCAGGATAAGTATAACATCTCTGACCCCTCTGAACATGCTGGCTCTGTAGCTGCACATCCCCAGGATAAGTATAACATATCAGACACCTCTGCACATCCTGGCTCAGGACGCGCACAACTCTAGGACAAGTATAACATCTCTGACACCTCTGACACCTCTGAACATGCTGGCGTCATAGCTGTACATCCTCATGATAAGTATAACATTTTTGACACCACTAAACATGCTGGCTCTGTAGCTGTACATCCCCAGGATAAGCAAAACATCTCTGACACCTCTGCACACCCTGGCTCTGGACACGTATATCTCTAGGATAAGTATAACATCCCTAACACCTCTGAACATGCTGGCTATGTAGGTGACATCCCCAGGATATTTATAACAACTCTGACACCTCTGAACATCCTGGATTTGTAGGTGTACATCCCCAGGATAAGTATAACATCACCAACACCTCTGAACATGCTGGCTCTGTAGCTGTACATCCCCAGGATAAGTATAACATCTCTGATACCTCTGCACATCCTGGCTCTGTAGTTGTACATCACCAGGACAAGAATAACATCTCTGACACCACTGAACATGCTGACTTTGTAGGTGTACATCTTTAGGATAAGTAAAACATCTCTGACACCTCTGCACATCCCGGCACTGTAAGTGTACATCCCCAGGATAAGTATAACATCTCTGAAACCTCTGCACATCCTGGCTCTGTAGCTGTACATCTCCAGGATAAGTATAACATCCTTAACACCTCTGAAAATCCTGACTTTGTATGTGTACATCCCCAGGATAAGTATAACATCACTGACACCTCTGAACATGCTGGCTGTGTAGCTGTACATCCCCAGGATAAGTATAACATCTCTGACACCTCTGTACGTCTTGGCTCTGTAAGTGTACATCCTCAAGATAAGTATAACATCTCTGACACCTCTGAACATGATGGCTCTGTAGGTGTTCATCCCCAGGGTAAGTATAACATCTCTGACACCTATGCACATCCTGGCTCTGTAGCTGTACATCCCCTGGATACATATAACATCTCTGACAGCTCTGCACATCCTAGCTCTTCAGCTGTATATCCCTAGAATAAGTATAACATTTCTGACACCTCTGCATATCTTGGCACTGTAGGTGTACATCCCCAGGATATGTATAGCATCTCTGACACTTCCGCACATTCTGTCTCTCTTGTTGTACATCCCCAGGGTGAGTATAACATCTCTGACACCTCTAAACATGATGGCTCTGTAGCTGTAAATCCCCATGATAAGTATAACATCTCTGACACCTCTGCACATCCTCTCCTGTAGGTGTACATCCCCAGGATGAGTATAACATCTCTGACACCTCTGAACATGCTGGCTCTGTAGCTGTACATCCACAGGATAAGTATAATATCTCTGATACCTCTGCACATCCTGGTCAAGTAGGTGTACATATCTAGGAAAAGGGGAACATCTCTGACACCTCTGCATATCCTAGCTCTGTAGTTGTACATCTCCAGGATAAGTATAACATCTCTAACACCACTGAACATGCTGGTTCTGTAGCTGTACATCCCCACGATAAGTAAAACATCTCAGACACCTCTGCACATCCTGACTCTGTAGCTGTACATCCCCAGGATAAGTACAACATCTCTGACACCTCTGAACATGCTGGCTCTCTAGGTGTACATCACCAGGATAAGTATTACATCTTTTACACCTCTGCACTTCCTGGCTCTTTAGCTGTACATCCCCAGGATAAGTACAACATCTCTGACACCTCCACAGAGCCTGGCTCTTTAGCTGTACATCCCAGGGATAAGTACAACATCACTGACACCTCCGCACATCCTAACTCTGTAGGTGTACATCTCCAGGATAAGAATAACATCTCTGACACCTCTGGAAATCCTGGCTCTGGAGCTGTACATCTCCAGAATAAGTATAACATATCTGACACCTCTGCACATCCTGACTCTGTAGGTGTACATCTCCAGGATAAGAATAACATCTTTGACACCTCCAGACATTCTGGCTCTGTAGCTGTACATCCACAGGATATGTATAACAACTCTGACACCTCTGCACATCCTGACTCTGTAGGTGTACATCTGCAGGATAAGTATAACATCTCTGACGCATCTGAACATCCTGACTCTGTAGGTGTACATCTCCAGGATAAGTATAACATCTCTGACACCTCTGGACAATCTGGTTCTGTAGCTATACATCCACAGGATAAGTATAACAACTCTGACACCTCTGAACATCTCGGCTCTGTATTTGTACATCTCTAGGATAAGTATAACATCTCTGCCACCTCTAAACATCCTGGATCTATAGGTGTAAATCCCCAGGTTAAGTATAACATCTCTGACACCTCTGCACATCCTGGCTCTGTAGGAGTACATCTCCATGATAAGTATAAAATCTCTCACATCCCTGAAAATGCTGGCTCTGTAGGTGTACATCTCTTGGATAAGTATAACATCTCTGACTCCTCTGAACATGCTAGCTCTGTAGATGTACATCCCCTGGATAAGAATAACATCTCTGACAACTCTGCACATCATGGCTCTGTAGCTGTACATCCCAGGATAAATAAAACATCTCTGATACCTCTGCACGTCCTGGCACAGTAGCTGTATATCCCCAGGATAATTATAACATCTCTGACACCTCTGCACATCCTGGATCTGTAGGTGTAAATCCCCAGGATAATTATAACATCTCTGACACCTCTGCACATCATGGTCTGTAGGTGTATATCCCCAGGATTAGTATAACATCTCTGACACATCTGCACATAATGGCTGTGTACATCCCCAGGATAAGTATAACATCTCTGATAGCTCTACACATCCTGGATCTTCAGCTGTATATCCCTAGAACAAGTATAACATCTCTAACACATGTGCACATTCTGGCTCTGTAGTTGTACATCCCCAAGATTAGTATAACATTTCTGACACCTCTGCATATCTTGGCTCTGTAGGTGTGCATCCCCAGGATAAGTATAACATCTCTGACACCTCTGCACATCCTGGTCCTGTAGGTGCACATCCCCAAGATAAGTTTAATATCTCTGACACCTCTGAACATGCTGGCTCTGTAGCTGTACATCCGCAGAATAAGTATAACATCTCTGACACCTCTGCACATCCTGGCTCTGTAGTTGTACATCCCCAGGATAAGTATAATATCTCTGACACCTCTGCACATCCTGGTCAAGTAGGTGTACATATCTAGGAAAAGGGTAACATCTCTTACACCTCTGCACATCCTGATTCTGTAGGTGCACCTCTCTAGGAAAAGTATAACATCTCTGACACCTCTGGACATCCTGGCTCTGTAGCTGTACATCCCCAGGATAAGTATAACATCTCTGACACCTCTGCACATCCTGGCTCTGTAGGTGTACATCTCTAGGATAAAAATAACATCTCTGACACCTTTGAACATGCTGACTCTGTAGCTGTACATCCCCATGATAAGTATAACATCTCTGACACATCTGAACATGCTGGCTCTGTAGCTGTAAATCTCCAGGATATGTATAACATCTCTGACACCTCTGAACATGGTGGCTCTGTAGCTGTGCAACCCCAGGATAAGTATAACATCTCTGACACCTCTGCACACCCTGGTCAAGTAGGTATACATATCTAGGATAAGTGAAACATCTCTGACACCTCTGCATATCTTGCTCCTGAAGGGTTACATCTGTAGTTGTACATCCCCAGAATAAGTATAAGATCTCTGACACCTCTAAACATGCTGGCCCTGTAGGTGTACATCCCCGGAATAAGTATAAAATCTATGACTCCTGTGAACATGCTGGCTCTGTAGGTGTACCTCCTCAGGATAAGTATAAAATCTCTGACACCTCTGAACATGCTGGTTCTGTAGCTGTACAACCCCAAGATAAGTACAACATCTCTGACACCACTGCACATCCTGGCTCTTTAACTGTACATCCCAAGGATAAGTACAACATCTCTGACACCTCCGCACATACTGACTCTGTAGGTGTACAACTCCAGGATAAGTATAACATCTCTGACACCTCAGGACATCCTGTCTCTGTAGCTGTACATCCTCAGGATAAGAATAACATATGTGACACCTCTGCACATCATAACTTTGTAGGTGTACATCTCCAGGATAAGTATAACATCTTTGACACCTCCGGACATTCTGGCTCTGTAGCTGTACATCCACAGGATAAGTATAACATCTCTGACACCTTGACACATCCAGGATCTGTAGCTGTATATCTCCAGGATATGTATAACATTTCTGACACCTCTGAACATGCTGGGGCTTTAGCTGTACATCCCCAGGATAAGCATAACATCTCCGACACCTCTGCACATCCTCGGTCTGAAGGTGTACATCCCCAGGATAAGTACAACACCTCTGACACATCTGCACATCCTGGCTCAGTAGGTGATAAGTATAACATCTCTGACAACTCTGAACATCATGGATCTGTAGTTGTACATCCCTAGGATAAGTATAACTTCTCTGACACACCTGAACATGATGGTTCTGTAGCTGTACATCCCTAGGATAAGAATAACATCTCAGATACCTCTGCACATCCTGGCTCTGTAGCTGGTCATCCACAGGATACGTATAACATCTCTGACGCCTCTGAACATGATGGCTCTGTAGCTCTACATCCCCAGGATAAGTATACCATCTCTGACACCTCTGAACATGCTGGCTCTGTAGCTGTACATCCCCAGGATAAGTATAACATCTCTGACACCTCTGAACATCCTGGCTCTGTACGTGTACATCCCCAGGATAAAGATAACATCTCTGTCACCTCTGAATATCATGGATCTGTAGTTGATGTTTTTCTTTACTCTTTCACTTCCCCTTTCCCTACTCCTCTAAACTAAGTCTCCAAAACAAGTTACTACTGTTTCTTTGAAGTATGAGGACAACACTTTGTTTCCCTTCCCTACCTGAGACTTGTTCTTACATTCTACTGTGCTTTATATAATTAGTTAGTTGAATTTCTACTAAATCTGCTATAACTGAAAATGTATTTTCATTACTCCTTTTAGACTAATACTACTCTGTACTGTATTCCTGTATGTTTCTATACATTGTGAACTGTTGTAGCTAAAATATGCATTATTATTACTCCTTTTAGACTAACATTAGATTATAATGTAATCCTTTATGTTTTTTATATATTGTTAACTTTATCACAGTTCATGCTTGGAGCTTTTCTCCCCGGGCCTCTACTGAAAATGGACATATATCCAGCTAGACTAGCCCGGTTAACAAATGTAAAATAAAATAAAATAAATAAAAATAAATAGTTGTACATCCCCAGCATAAGTATAACATCTCTGACACCTTTGAACATCCTGGCTTTGTAGGTGTACATCCCTAGGATAAGTATAACATCTCTGACACCTTTGAACATCCTGGGTTTGTAGGTGTACATCCCTAGGATAAGTATAACATCACTGACACCTCTAAACATCCTGGTCAAGTAGGTGTACATATCTAGGATAAGTGAAAAATCTCTGACACCTCTGCACATCTTCTACCTGAAGGGTTACATCTGTAGTTGTACATCCCCAGGATAAGTATAACATCTCTGACACCTCTAAACATGCTAGCTCTGTAGGTGTACATCCTCAGGATAAGTATAACATCTGTGACACCTCTGAACATGCTGGCTCTGTAGGTGTACCTCCTCAGGATAAGTACAACATCTGTGACACCTCTAAACATGCTGGCTCTGTAGGTGTACATCTCCAGGATAAGTATAACATCTCTGACACCTCCGGACATTCTGGCTCTGTAGCTGTACATCTACAGGATAATTATAACATCTCTGACACCTCGGCACATCCTGGATCTGTAGCTGTATATCCCCAGGATAAGTATAACATTTCTGACACCTCTGAACATGCTGGGGCTTTAGCTGTACATCCCCAGGATAAGTATAACATCTCCAACATCTCTGAACATGCTGGATCTGTAGGTGTACATCCCCAAGATAAGTATAATATCTCTGACACCTCTGCACATCCTGGGCAAGTAGGTGTACATATCTAGGATAGGTGTAAAATCTCTGACACCTCTGCACATCCTAGCTCTGTAGTTGTACATCCCCAGGATAAGTATAAATCTCTGACACCTCTGAACATGCTGGCTCTGTAGGTTTACCTCCGCAGGATAAGTATAACATCTCTGACACCTCGAAACATGCTGGCTCTGTAGGTGTACATCCCCAAGATAAGTATAATATCTCTGACACCTCTGCACATCCTGACTCTGTAGGTGTACATCTCCAGGATAAGTATAACATCTCTGACACCTCTGGACATCCTGTCTCTGTAGCTGTACATCCCCAGGATAAGTATAACATATCTGACACCTCTGCACATCCTGACTCTGTAGGTGTACATCTCCAGGATAAGTATAACATCTCTGACACCTCCGGACATTCTGTCTCTGTAGCTGTACATCCACAAGATAATCATAACATTGATGACACCTCGGCACATCCTGGATCTGTAGCTGTATATCCCCAGGATAAGTATAACATTTCTGACACCTCTGAACATGCTGGGGCTTTAGCTGTACATCCCCAGGATAAGTATAACATCTCCAACACCTCTGAACATGCTGGATTTGTAGGTGTACATCCCCAAGATAAGTATAATATCTCTGACACCTCTGCACATCCTGGACAAGTAGGTGTACATATCTAGGATAGGTGTAAAATCTCTGACACCTCTGCACATCCTAGCTCTGTAGTTGTACATCCCCAGGATAAGTATAAAATCTCTGACACCTCTAAACATGCTGGGTCTGTAGGGGTACATCCCCAGGATAAGTATAAATCTCTGACACCTCTGAACATGCTGGCTCTGTAGGTTTACCTCCGCAGGATAGGTATAACATCTCTGACACCTCTGCACATCCTAGCTCTGTAGTTGTACATCCCCAGGATAAGTTTAAAATCTCTGACACCTCTAAACATGCTGGATCTGTAGGTGTACATCACCAGGATAAGTATTACATCTTTGACACCTCTGCACATCCTGGCTCTTTAGCTGTACATCCCCAGGATAGGTGCAACATCTCTGACACCTCTGCACGTCCTGGCTCTTTAGCTGTACATCCCAAGGAAAAGTATAACAGATCTGACACCTCAGCACATCCTGACTCTGTAGGTGTACATCTCCAGGATAAGTATAACATCTCTGACACCTCCGGACATGCTGGCTCTGTAGCTGTACATCCCCAGGTTAAGTATAACATCTCTGACACCTCTGAACATGCTGGCTCTGTAGCTGTACATCCCCAGGATAGATATAACATCTCTGACACCTCTACACATCCTCGTCCTGCAGGTGTACATATCTAGGGTAAGTATAACATCTCTGACACCTCTGCACATCCTGGCTCTGTAGTTGTACATCCCCAGGATTAGTATAAAATCTCTGACACCTTTGCACATCCTGGTCCTGTAGGTGTACATCCGCAGGATAAGTATAACATCTCTGATACCTCTGAACATCCTGGTCCTGTAGCTGTAAACACCCAGGATATGTATAACATCTCTGACACCTCTGAACATGCTGGCTCTGTAGCTGTACATCCCCAGGATAAGTATAACATCTCTGACACCTCTTCACATACTGGCTTTGTAGCTGTACATCCGCAGGATAGGTACAACATCTCTGACACATCTGAACATGCTGGCTCTGTAGGTGTCTATCCCCAGGATAAGTACAACATCTCTGACTCCTTTGCACATCCTGGCTCTTTAGCTGTACATCCCCAGGATAAGTACAACAACTCTTGACACCTCTGAACATGCTGGCTCTGTAGGTGTACATCTCTAGGATAAGTATAACATCTCTGACACCTCTGCACATCCTGATTCTGTAGGTGCATATCTCCAGGATAAGTGTAATATCTCTGACACCTATGAACATCCTGGCTCTTTAGCTGTACATGCCCATGATATATATAACATCTCTGACACATCTGCACATCCTGAACATGTAGTTGTATATCCCCAGAATAAGTACAACATCTCTGACACCTCTGGACATGCTGGCTCTGTAGGTGAACATCTCCAGGATAAGTATAACATCTCTGACACCTCTGCACATCCTGGCTCTGTAGCTGTACATCCCCAGGTTAAGTGTAACATCTCTGACACCTCTGAACATGCTGGCTCTGTAGGTGAACATCCCCAGGATAGATATAACATCTCTGACACCTCTACACATCCTCGTCCTGCAGGTGTACATATCTAGGGTAAGTATAACATCTCTGACACCTCTGCACATCCTGGATCTGTAGTTGTACATCCCCAGGATTAGTATAAAATCTCTGACACCTCTGCATATCCTGGTCCAGTAGGTGTACATCCGCAGGATAAGTATAACATCTCTGACACCTCTGAACATCTTGGTCCTGTAGCTGTAAACCCCCAGGATATGTATAACATCTCTGACACCTCTGCACATCCTGGACATGTAGCTGTACATCCCCAGGATAAGTATGGCATCTCTGACACCTCAGAACATGCTGGCTCTGTAGCTGTACACCTCCAGGAAAAGTATAACATCTCTGACAGCTCTGAACATGCTGGCTCTGTAGGTGTACATCCCCAGGATAAGTGTAACATCTCTGACACCTCTGCACATCCTGGCTCTGTAGCTGTACATCCCCAGGATAAGTACAAAATCTCTGACATTTCTGAACATGCTGGCTCTGTAGGTGTACATCCTCAGGATAAGTGTAACATCTCTTACACCTATGAATATCCTGGCTCTTTAGGTGTACATGTCCAGGATATGTATAACATCTCTGACACCTCTGCACATCCTGGATCTGTAGCTGTATATCCCCAGGATAAGTACAACATCTCTGACACCTCTGAGCATGCTGGCTCTGTAGGTGTACATCTCTAGGATAAGTATAACATCTCTGACACCTCTGCACATCCTGGCTCTGTAGTTGTACATCCTCAGGATAAGTATAACATCTCTGACACCTCTGCACATCCTGACTCTATAGGTGTACATCCCCAGGATAAGTATAACATCTCTGACACCTCTGCACATCCTGGCTCTGTAGCTGTACATCCCCAGGATAAGTATAACATCTCTGACACCTCTGCACAACCTGAATCTGTAGCTGTACATCCCCAAGATAAGTATAACATCTCTGACACCTCTGAAGATGCTGGCTCTGTTAGTGTACATCTCCAGGATAAGTATAACATCTCTGACACCGCTGCACATCCTGGCTCGGTAGCTGTACATCCACAGGATAAGTTTAACATCTCTGACACCTCTGCACATCCTGGTCCTGTAGGTGTACATCCCCAGAATAAGAATAACATCTCTGACACCTATGAACATCCTGGCTCTTTAGCTGTACATGTCCAGGATATGTATAACATCTCTGACACCTCTGAACATGCTGGCTCTGTAGGTGTACATCCGCAGGATAAGTATAACATCTCTGTCACCTCTGCACATCCTGCCTCTGTAGGTGCACATCCCCAGGATAAGTATAACATCTCTGACACCTCTGCACATCCCAGCTCTGTAGGTGTACATCCCCAGGATAAGTATAACATCTCTGACACCTCTGCACATCCTGGCTCTGTAACTGTACATCCTCAGGATAAGTATAACATCTCTGACACCTCTGCACATCCCAGCTCTGTAGCTGTACATCCCCAAGATAAGTATAACATCTCTGACACCTCTGCACAACCTGAATCTTTAGCTGCACATCCCCAGGATAAGTATAACGTCTCTGACACCTCTGCAGATGCTGGCTCTGCTGGTGTACATCTCCAGGATAAGTATAACATCTCTTGACACCTCTGCACATCCTGGCTCTGTAACTGTACATCCCCAGGATATGTTTAACATATCTGATACCTCTGAACATGCTGGCTCTGTAGGTGTACATCTCCAGGATAAGTACAACATCTCTGACACCACTGCACATCCCAGCTCTCTAGGTGTACATCCGCAGGATAAGTATAACATCTCTGACACCACTGCACATCCCAGCTCTCTAGGTGTACATCCGCAGGATAAGTATAACATCTCTGACACCTCTGAACATCCTGGCTCTGTAGCTGTAAATCTCCAGGATATGCATAACATCTCTGACACCTCTGAACATGCTGGCTCTGTAGGTGTACCCCCCCCCCAGGATATGTATAACATCTCTGACACCTCTGAACATGCTGGTTCTGTAGCTGTGCATCCCCAGGATAAGTATAATATCTCTGACACCTCTGCACATCCTGGCTCTGTAGGGGTACATCCCAGAATTAGTATAACATCTCTGACACCTCTGGACATCCTGGCTCTGTAGGTGTACATCCCCAGGATAAGTATAACATCTCTGACACCTCTGAATATGCTGGCCCTGTAGCTGTACATCCCTTGGATAAGTATAACATCTCTGATACCTCTGAACTTGCTGGCTCTGTAGCTGTACATCCCCATGATAATTATAACATCTTTGACAAGTCTGAACATCCTGGATCTGTAGTTGTACATCCCCAGGATAAGTATAAAATCTCTGACACCTCTGCAAATCCTGGTCCAGTAGGTGTACATCCCCAGGATAATTATAACATCTCTGGCACCTCTGAACATGCTGGCTCTGTAGGTGGACATCTCTAGGATAAGTATAACATCTCTGACACAACTGCACATCCCACCTCTCTAGGTGTATATCCGCAGGATAAGTATAACATCTCTGACACCTCTGCATATCCTGGCTCTGTAACTGTACATCCCAGAATTAGTATAACATCTCTGACACCTCTGAACATGCTGGGTCTGTAGGTGTACATCCCCAGGATAAGTATAACATCTCTGACACCTCTGAGCATGCTGACTCTGTAGGTGTACCTCTCTAGGAAAAGTATAACATCTCTGACACCTCTGCACATCCTGGCTCTGTAGGTGTACATCTCTAGGATAAGAATAACATCTCTGACACCTCTGAACATGCTGGTTCTGTAACTGTACATCCCCAGGATAAGTATAACATCTCTGACATATCTGAACATGCTGGCTCTGTAGCTGTAAATCTCCAGGATACGTATAACATCTCTGACACCTCTGAACATGGTGGCTCTGTAGCTGTGCAAACCCAGGATAAGTATAACATCTCTGACACCTCTGCACACCCAGGTCAAGTAGGTGTACATATCTAGGATAAGTGAAACATCTCTGACACCTCTGCATATCTTGCTCCTGAAGGGTTAGATCTGTAGTTGTACATCCCCAGAATAAGTATAAGATATCTGACACCTCTAAACATGCTGGCCCTGTAGGTGAACATGCCTGGAATAAGTATAAAATCTATGACTCCTGTGAACATGCTGGCTCTGTAGGTGTACCTCCTCAGGATAAGTATAACATATCTGACACCTCTGAACATGCTGGTTCTATAGCTGTACATCCCCAGGATAAGTACAACATCTCTGACACCACTGCACATCCTGGCTCTGTAGCTGTACATCCCCATGATAAGTATAACATCTCTGACACCTCTGCACATCACTGTCCTGTAGGTGTACATATCTAGGATAAGTGTAACATCTCTGACACCTCTGCACATCCTGCTCCTGAAGGTGTACATCTCTAGGATAAGTGTAACATCTCTGACACCTCTGCACATCCTGGCTCTGTAGTTGTACATCCCTAGGATAAGTATAAGATCTCTGACACGTCTGCACATCCTGGTCCTGTAGTTGTACATCCGCAGGATATGGATAACATCTCTGACACCTCTGAACATCCTGGCTCTGTAGCTGTACATCCCCAAGATATGTATAACATCTCTGACACCTCTGAACATGCTGGCTCTGTAGGTGTACATCCCCAGGATAAGTATAACATCTCTGACACCTCTGAACATGCTGGCTCTGTAGGTGTACCTTTCCAGGATAAGTATAACATCTCTGACACCTCTGAACATGCTGGTTCTGTAACTGTACATCCCCAGGATAAGTATAACATCTCTGACACCTCTGCACATCCTGACTCTGTAGCTGTACATCCCCACAATAAGTACATCTCTGACACCTCTGAACATGCTGGCTCTGTAGGTGTACATCCCTAAGGTAAGTATAACAACTCTGACACCTCTGCACATCATGGCTCTGTAGGTGTACATCCTCAGGATAAGTATAACATCTCTGACACCTCTGCACATCCTGGCTCTTTAGCTGTACATCCCCAGGATACGTACAACATCTCTGACACCTCTGAACATGCTGGCTCTGTAGGTCTACATCTCTAGGATAAGTATAGGATTGCTGACACCTCTGAACATGCTGGCTCTGTAGCTGTACATCCCTAGGATAAGTATAACATCTCTGACACCTCTGCACATCCCAGCTCAGTAACTGTACATCTCCAGGATAAGTATAACATCTCTGAAATCTCTGAATATGCTGGCTCTGTAGGTGTACATCCCCAGGATAAGTATAACATCTTTGACAAGTCTGAACATCCTGGATCTGTAGCTGTACATCCCTAGGATAAGTATATCATCTCTGACACCTCTGCACATCCCAGCTCAGTAACTGTACATCTCCAGGATAAGTATAACATCTCTGACACCTCTGAATATGCTGGCTCTGTAGGTGTACATCCCCAGGATAAGTATAACATCTCTGACATCTCTGAACATGCTGGATCTGTAGATGGACATCTCCTGGATAAGTATAACATTTCTGACATTCTGCACATCCTGGTCCTTTAGGAGTACATCCCCAGGATAAGTATAACATCTCTGACACCTCTGCACATCCTGGCTCAGTAGGTGTACATCCCCAGGATAAGTATAACATCTCTGACAACTCTGAACATCATGGATCTGTAGTTGTACATCCCTAGGATAAGTATAACTTCTCTGACACACCTGAACATGATGGCCCTGTAGCTGTACATCCCTAGGATAAGAATAACATCTCAGATACCTCTGCACATCCTGGCTCTGTAGCTGGTCATCCCCAGGATAAGTATAACATCTCCTACACCTCTGCACATCCTGACTTTGTAGTTGTACATCTCCAGGATACGTATAACATCTCTGACATCTCTGAACATGATGGCTCTGTAGCTCTACATCCCCAGGATAAGTATAGCATCTCTGACACATCTGCTGGCTCAGTAGCTGTACATCCACAGGATAATTATAACAAGTCTGACACCTCTGAACATGCTGGCTCTGTAGCTGGTCATCCCCAGGATAAGTATAATATCTCTGACAGCTCTGTACATCCTGACTTTGTAGTTGTACATCTCCAGGATAAGTATAACATCTCTTACACCTCTGAACAATCTGGCTCTGTAGCTGTACATCCCCAGGATAACAACTCTGACATCTCTGAACATCTCGGCTCTGTATGTGTACATCTCTAGGATAAGTATAACATCTCTGCCACCTCTAAACATCCTGGATCTATAGGTGTAAATCCCCAGGTGAAGTATAACATCCCTGACACCTCTGCACATCCTGGCTCGGTAGGAGTACATCTCCATGATAAGTATAAAATCTCTCACACCTCTGAAAATGCTGGCTCTGTAGGTGTACATCTCTTGGATAAGTATAACATCTCTGACTCCTCTGAACATGCTAGCTCTGTAGGTGTACATCCCCTGGATAAGAATAACATCTCTGACAACTCTGCACATCATGGCTCTGTAGCTGTACATCCCAGGATAAATAAAACATCTCTGATACCTCTGCATGTCCTGGCTCTTTAGCTGTACATCCCCAGGATAATTATAACATCTCTGACACCTCTGCACATCATGGATCTGTAGGTGTACATCCCCAGGATTAGTATAACATCTCTGACACCTCTGCACATAATGGCTGTGTATTTGTACATCCCAAGGATAAGTATAACATCTCTGATAGCTCTGCACATCCTGGCTCTTCAGCTGTATATCCCTAGAATAAGCATAACATCTCTAACACATCTGCACATTCTGGCTCTGTAGTTGTACATCCCCAGGATTAGTATAACATTTCCGACACCTCTGCATATCTTGGCCCTGTAGGTGTGCATCCCCAGGATAAGTATAACATCTCTGACACCTCTGCACATCCTGGTCCTGTAGGTGCACATCCCCAAGATAAGTATAATATCTCTGACACCTCTGAACATGCTGGCTCTGTAGCTGTACATCCGCAGGATAAGTATAACATCTCTGACACCTCTGCACATCCTGGCTCTGTAGTTGTACATCCCCAGGATAAGTATAATATCTCTGACACCTCTGCACATCCTGGTCAAGTAGGTGTACATATCTAGGAAAAGGGTAACATCTCTGACACCTCTGCACATGCTGACTCTGTAGGTGTACCTCTCTAGGAAAAGTATAACATCTCTGACACCTCTGGACATCCTGGCTCTGTAGCTGTACATCCCCAGGATAAGTATAACATCTCTGACACCTCTGCACTTCCTGGCACTGTAGGTGTACATCTCTAGGATAAAAATAACATCTCTGACACCTTTGAACATGCTGACTCTGTAGCTGTACATCCCCATGATAAGTATAACATCTCTGACACATCTGAACATGCTGGCTCTGTAGCTGTAAATCTCCAGGATATGTATAACATCTCTGACACCTCTGAACATGGTGGCTCTGCAGCTGTGCAAACCCAGGATAAGTATAACATCTCTGACACCTCTGCACACCCTGGTCAAGTAGGTGTACATATCTAGGATAAGTGAAACATCTCTGACACCTCTGCATATCTTGCTCCTGAAGGGTTAGATCTGTAGTTGTACATCCCCAGAATAAGTATAAGATATCTGACACCTCTAAACATGCTGGCCCTGTAGGTGAACATGCCTGGAATAAGTATAAAATCTATGACTCCTGTGAACATGCTGGCTCTGTAGGTGTACCTCCTCAGGATAAGTATAACATCTCTGACACCTCTGAACATGCTGGTTCTGTAGCTGTACATCCCCAGGATAAGTACAACATCTCTGACACCTCTGGACATCCTGTCTATGTAGCTGTACATCCTCAGGATAAGTATAACATATCTGACACCTCTGCACATCCTAACTTTGTAGGTGTACATCTCCAGGATAAGTATAACATCTTTGATACCTCCGGACATTCTGGCTCTGTAGCTGTACATCCACAGGATAAGTATAACATCTCTGACACCTTGACACATCCTGGATCTGTAGCTGTATATCCCCAGGATACGTATAACATTTCTGACACCTCTGAACATGCTGGGGCTTTAGCTGTACATCCCCAGGATAAGTATAACATCTCTGACAACTCTGAACATCATGGATCTGTAGTTGTACATCCCTAGGATAAGTATAACTTCTCTGACACACCTGAACATGATGGTTCTGTAGCTGTACATCCCTAGGATAAGAATAACATCTCAGATACCTCTGCACATCCTGACTCTGTAGCTGGTCCTTCCCAGGATAAGTATAACATCTCCTACACCTCTGCACATCCTGACTTTGTAGTTGTACATCTCCAGGATACGTATAACATCTCTGACACCTCTGAACATGATGGCTCTGTAGCTCTACATCCCCAGGATAAGTATACCATCTCTGACACCTCTGAACATCCTGGCTCTGTACATGTACATCCCCAGGATAAAGATAACATCTCTGTCACCTCTGAATATCATGGATCTGTAGTTGATGTTTTTCTTTACTCTTTCACTTCCCCTTTCCCTACTCCTCTAAACTAAGTCTCCAAAACAAGTTACTACTGTTTCTTTGAAGTATGAGGACAACACTTTGTTTCCCTTCCCTACCTGAGACTTGTTCTTACATTCTACTGTGCTTTATATAATTAGTTAGTTGAATTTCTACTAAATCTGCTATAATTGAAAATGTATTTTCATTACTCCTTTTAGACTAATACTACTCTGTACTGTATTCCTGTATGTTTCTATACATTGTGAACTGTTGTAGTTAAAATATGTATTATTATTACTCCTTTTAGACTAATACTACTCTGTACTGTATTCCTGTATGTTTCGATACATTGTGAACTGTTGCAGTTAAAATTTGTATTATTATTACTCCTTTTAGACTAATATTAGATTGTAATGTAATCCTTTATGCTTTTTATATATTGTTAACTTTATCACAGTTCATGCTTGGAGTTTTTCTCCCCGGGCCTCTACTGAAAATGGACATATATCCAGCTAGACTAGCCCGGTTAACAAATGTAAAATAAAATAAAATAAATAAAAATAAATAGTTGTACATCCCCAGCATAAGTATAACATCTCTGACACCTTTGAACATCCTGGCTTTGTAGGTGTACATCCCTAGGATAAGTATAGCATCTATGACACCTTTGAACATCCTGGCTTTGTAGGTGTACATCCCTAGGATAAGTATAACATCACTGACACCTCTAAACATCCTGGTCAAGTAGGTGTACATATCTAGGATAAGGGAAAAATCTCTGACACCTCTGCACATCTTCCTCCTGAAGGGCTACATCTGTAGTTGTACATCCCCAGGATAAGTAAAACATCTCTGACACCTCTAAACATGCTGGCTCTGTAGGTGTACATCCTCAGGATAAGTATAACATCTGTGACACCTCTGAACATGCTGGCTCTGTAGGTGTACCTCCTCAGGATAAGTATAACATCGCTGACAACTATGAACATGCTGGTTCTGTAGCTGTACATCCCCAGTATAAGTATAACAACTCTGACACATCTGCACATCCTGACTCTGTAGCTGGACATCCCCAGGATAAGTAGAATATCTCTGACACCACTGCACATCCTGGCGCTTTAGCTGTACATCCCACGGATAAGTACAACATCTCTGACACCTCTGCACATTCTGACTCTGTAGCTGTACATCCCCAGGATAAGTATAACATATCTGACACCTCTGCACATCTTGACTCTGTAGGTGTACATCTCCAGGATAAGTATAACATCTCTGACACCTCCGGACATTCTGGCTCTGTAGCTGTACATCCACAGGATAATTATAACATCTCTGACACCTCGGCACATCCTGGATCTGTAGCTGTATATCCCCAGGATAAGTATAACATTTCTGACACCTCTGAACATGCTGGGGCTTTAGCTGTACATCCCCAGGAAAAGTATAACAACTCTGACACATCTGCACATCCTGACTCTGTAGCTGGACATCCCCAGGATAAGTAGAATATCTCTGACACCACTGCACATCCTGGTTCTTTAGCAGTACATCCCACGGATAAGTACATCTCTGACACCTCCGCACATCCTGACTCTGTAGCTGTACATCCCCAGAATAAGTATAACATATTTGACACCTCTGCACATCCTGACTCTGTAGGTGTACATCTCCAGGATAAGTATAACATCTCTGACACCTCTGAACATGCTGGCTCGGTAGCTGTACATCCCCAGGAAAAGTATAACAACTCTGACACATCTGCACATCCTGACTCTGTAGCTGGACATCCCCAGGATAAGTAGAATATCTCTGACACCACTGCACATCCTGGCTCTTTAGCTGTACATCCCACGGATAAGTACAACATCTCTGACACCTCCGCACATCCTGACTCTGTAGCTGTACATCCCCAGGATAAGTATAACATATTTGACACCTCTGCACATCCTGACTCTGTAGCTGTACATCTACAGGATAATTATAACATCTCTGACACCTCGGCACATCCTGGATCTGTAGCTGTATATCCCCAGGATAAGTATAACATTTCTGACACCTCTGAACATGCTGGGGCTTTAACTGTACATCCCCAGGATAAGTTTAACATCTCCAACACCTCTGCATATCCTGGCTCTGTAGCTGTACATCTAATATCAAATGCTGTAACAAAAATCCAATGAGACACAAATGCTGAGGAAAAAAAATACACCTTTATAAACAGCAAATCCTTTGGGTTACACACCCTTTGTATTGAGAAAGGGTGTGTAACCTGAAAGCTTTCCTGTTTATAAAGGTGTATTTTTTCCTCAACGTTTGTGTCTCTCCGTAGCTGTACATCCCCAGCATAAGTATAACATCTCTGACACCTCTGAACATGCTGGCTCTGTAGCTGTACATCCCCAGGATAAGTATAAAATCTCTGACACCTCTGAACATGCTGGATCTGTAGGTGTACATCCCCAAGATAAGTATAATATCTCTGACACCTCTGCACATCCTGGACAAGTAGGTGTACATATCTAGGATAGGTGTAAAATCTCTGACACCTCTGCACATCCTAGCTCTGTAGTTGTACATCTCCAGGATAAGTATAACATCTCTGACACCTCTGGACATCCTGTCTCTGTAGCTGTACATCCCCAGGATAAGTATAACATATCTGACACCTCTGCACATCCTGACTCTGTAGGTGTACATCTCCAGGATAAGTATAACATCTCTGACACATCCGGACATTCTGGCTCTGTAGCTGTACATCCACAGGATAATTATAACATCTCTGACACCTCGGCACATCCTGGATCTGTAGCTGTATATCCCCAGGATAAGTATAACATTTCTGACACCTCTGAACATGCTGGGGCTTTAGCTGTACATCCCCAGGATAAGTATAACATCTCCAACACCTCTGAACATGCTGGATCTGTAGGTGTACATCCGCAAGATAAGTATAATATCTCTGACACCTCTGCACATCCTGGACAAGTAGGTGTACATATCTAGGATAGGTGTAAAATCTCTGACACCTCTGCACATCCTAGCTCTGTAGTTGTACATCCCCAGGATAAGTATAAAATCTCTGACACCTCTAAACATGCTGGGTCTGTAGGGGTACATCCCCAGGATAAGTATAAATCTCTGACTCCTCTGAACATGCTGGCTCTGTAGGTTTACCTCCGCAGGATAAGTATAACATCTCTGACACCTCTGCACATCCTGGCTCTTTAGCTGTACATCCCAGGATAGATGCAACATCTCTGACACCTCTGCACATCCTGGCTCTTTAGCTGTACATCCCAAGGATAAGTATAACATATCTGACACCTCTGCACATCCTGACTCTGTAGGTGTACATCTCCAGGATAAGTATAACATCTCTGACACCTCTTGACATTCTGGCTCTGTAGCTGTACATCCTCAGGATAAGTATAACATGTCTGACACCTCTGCACATCCTGGCTCTTTAGCTGTTCATCCACAGGATAAGTATCACATCTCTGACACCTCGGCACATCCTGGATCTTTAGCTGTACATCCCCAGGTTAAGTATAACATCTCTGACACCTCTGAACATGCTGGCTCTGTAGCTGTACATCCCCAGGATAGATATAACATCTCTGACACCTCTACACATCTTCGTCCTGCAGGTGTACATATCTAGGGTAAGTATAACATCTCTGACACCTCTGCACATCCTGGCTCTGTAGTTGTACATACCCAGGATTAGTATAACATCTCTGACACCTTTGCAAATCCTGGTCCTGTAGGTGTACATCTGCAGGATAAATATAACATCTCTGATACCTCTGAACATCCTGGTCCTGTAGCTGTAAACACCCAGGATATGTATAACATCTCTGACACCTCTGAACATGCTGGCTCTGTACGTGTACATCACCAGGATACGTATAACATCTCTGACACCTCTGAACATCCTGTGTCTGTAGGTGTACATCCCCAGGATAGGAATAATATCTCTGACACCTCTGAACATGCTGGCTCTGTAGGTGTCTATCCCCAGGATAAGTACAACATCTCTGACACCTCTTCACATACTGGCTTTGTAGCTGTACATCCGCAGGATAGGTACAACATCTCTGACACATCTGAACATGCTGGCTCTGTAGGTGTCTATCCCCAGGATAAGTACAACATCTCTGACTCCTTTGCACATCCTGGCTCTTTAGCTGTACATCCCCAGGATAAGTACAACACCTCTTGACACCTCTGAACATGCTGGCTCTGTAGGTGTACATCTCTAGGATAAGTATAACATCTCTGACACCTCTGCACATCCTGATTCTGTAGGTGCACATCTCCAGGATAAGTGTAACATCTCTGACACCTATGAACATCCTGGCTCTTTAGCTGTACATGTCCAGGATATATATAACATCTCTGACACATCTGCACATCCTGAACATGTAGTTGTATATCCTCAGAATACGTACAACATCTCTGACACCTCTGGACATGCTGACTCTGTAGGTGAACATCTCTAAGATAAGTATAACATCTCTGACACCTCTGCACATCCTGGCTCTGTAGCTGTACATCCCCAGGTTAAGTGTAACATCTCTGACACCTCTGAACATGCTGGCTCTGTAGGTGAACATCCCCCGGATAGATATAACATTTCTTATAGAACACTGATGTGTGCTGCCTTTGAGGTTTAAGATATAGCTGTACTAGTTCCCCACACTGATGTGTACTGCCTTTAAGGTTTAGGACATAACTGTACCATTTTAGCACACTGATGTATGCTGCCTTCGAAGGTTAGGCCATTGCTATATCATTTCGGCACACTGATGTGTGCTGCCTTTGAGGTTTAGGACATAGCAGTACTATTTCAGCACACTGATTTGTGCTGGTTTTGTGGTTTAGGACATAGCAGTACCATTTCATCACACAGATGTGTGCTGCCTTTTAAGACATAGCAATACCATTTTGGCGCACTGTTGTGTGCTGTCTTTGAGGTTTAGGACATAGCTGTACCATTTTGGCTCACTGATGAGTGCTGCCTTTGAGGTTAAGACATAACTGTACCATTTCAGCACACTGATGTGTGCTACCTTTGAGGTTTATGATATAGCTGTACCATTTCGGCACATTGATGTATGCTGCCTTTGAGGTTTAGGACATAGCTGTACCATTTTGGCACAAAGTTGTATGCTGCCTTTGAGGTTTAGGACATAGCTGTACTATTTCCCCACACTGATGTGTACTGCCTTTAAGGTTTAGGACATAACTGTACCATTTTAGCACACTGATGTATGCTGCCTTTGAAGTTTAGGCCATTGCTGTACCATTTTGGCACACTGATGTGTGCTGCCTTTGACCTTTAGGATACAGGTGTACCATTTCAGAGCACTGATGTGTGCTTCCTTTGAGGTTTAGGACATAGCTGTACCAATTCATCACATGATGTGTTCTGTCTTTGAGGTTTAGGACATAGCTGTACCATTTCGGCACACTGACTGTGCTGCCTTTGAGGTTTAGGACTTAGCTGTACCATTTTGGCACTGGTATGTGCTGCCTTTGAGGTTTAGGACATAGCTGTACTATTTCCCCACACTGATGTGTACTGCCTTTAAGGTTTAGGACATAACTGTACCATTTTGGCACACTGATATGTGCTGCCTTTGAGGTTTAGGACATAGCTGTACCATTTTGGCACACTGATGTGTGCTGTATTTGAGCTTTAGGATATCGCTGTATCATTTTGGCACACTGATGTGTGCTGACTTTGAGGTTTAGCACATAGCTGTACCATTTCAGCACTTAATGTGTGCTGCCTTTTAGGTTTACAACATAGTTGCACCATTTTGGCACACTGATGTGTGCTGCCTTTGAGGTTTAGGACATAGCTGTACCATTTTGGCACACTGATGTGTGCTGCCTTTGAGGTTTAGGGCATAGCTGTACTATTTCCCCACAATGATGTGTGCTGCCTTTGAGGTTTAGAACATAGCTGTACCATTTCATCACATGATGTGTGCTGCCTTTGAGGTTTAGGACATAGCTGTACCATTTTGGCACACTGTTGTGTGCTACCTTTGAGGTTTAGGGACATAGCTCTACCATTTCAGCACAGGTATGTGTGCTTCCTTTTAGGACATAGCAGTACCATTTTGGCACACTGATGTGTGCTGCAATTGAGCTTTAGGATATAGCTGTATCATTTTGGCACACTGATGTGTGCTGCCTTTGAGGTTTAGGACATTGTACCATTTCAGCACACAAATGTGTGCTGCCTTTTAAGACATAGCAATACCATTTTGGCACACTGTTGTGTGCTGTTTTTGAGGTTTAGGACATAGCTGTACCATTTTGGCACACTGATCTGTGCTGCCTTTGAGTTTTAGGACATAGCTGTACTATTTTGGCACATTTATGTGTGCTGCCTTTGAGATGTAGGACATAGCTGTACCATTTTGGCACACTGATGTGTGCTGCCTTTGAGGTTTAGGACATAGCTGTACCATTTTGGCACACTGATGGGTGCTGCTGTTGAGGTTTTAGGAGATAGTTGTACCATTTCGGCACACTGATGTGTGCTGCCTTTGAGGTTTAGGGCATAGCTGTACTATTTCCCCGCACTGATGTGTGCTGCCTTTGAGGTTCAGGACATAACTGTACCATTTCAGCACACTGATGTGTGCTGCCTTAGAGGTTTTGGGCATAGCTGTACTATGTCCCCACACTGATATGTGCTGCCTTTGAGATTTAGGGCATATCTGTACCATTTTGGTACACTGATGTGTGCTGCCTTTGTGGTTTAGGGCATACCTGTACGATTTTGGCACACTGATGTGTGCTGCCTTTGAGCTTTAGGACATAGCTGTACCATTTCAGCACACTGATGTGTGCTGCCTTTGAGGTTTAGGGCATAGCTGTACTATTTCCCCATACTGATGTGTGCTACCTTTGAGCTTTAGGACATAGCTGTATCATTGTGGTACACTGTTGAGTGTTGCCTTTGAGCTTTAGAACAAAGCTGTACCATTTTGGCACACTGATGTTTGCTACCTTTGAGGTTAAGGACATAGCTGTACCGTTTTGGCACATGATGTGTGCTGTCTTTGAGGTTTAAGATATAGCTGTTCTATTTCCCCACACTGATGTGTACTGCCTTTACAGTTTATGACATAACTGTACCATTTTAGCACACTGATGCATGCTGCCTTTGAAGGTAAGGCCATTGCTGTACCATTTTGGCACACTGATGTGTGCTGCCTTTGAGGTTTAGGACATAGCAGTACTATTTCAGCACACTGATTTGTGCTGGTTTTGTGGTTTAGGACATTGCAGTACCATTTCGGCACACAGATGTGTGCTGCCTTTTAAGACATAGCAATACCATTTTGTTGCACTGTTGTGTGCTGTCTTTGAGGTTTAGGACATAGCTGTACCATTTTTTTCTCACTGATGAGTGCTGCCTTTGAGGTTTAGGACATAACTGTACCATTTCAGCACACTGATGTGTGCTGCCTTTGAGGTTTATGATATAGCTGTACCATTTCAGCACATTGATGTATGCTGCCTTTGAGGTTTAGGACTTAACTGTACCATTTTGGCACTCTGCTATGTGTTGCCTTTGAGGTTTAGGACTTAGCTGTACCATTTTGGCACTCTGATATGTGCTGCCTTTGAGGTTTAGGACATAGCTGTACCATTTCATCACACTGATGTGTTCTGCCTTTGCAGTTTAGGACATAGCTCTACAATTTTGCTACACTGATGTGTGCTGCCTTTGAAGTTTAGGACATAACTGTACCATTTCTGCACACTGATGTGTGCTTCCTTTGAGCTTTAGGACATAGCTGTAGAATTTTGGCACACAGATGTGTGCTGCCTTTGAGGTTTAGGATTTAGCTGTACCATTTTGGCACACAGTTGTATGCTGCCTGGGAGGTTTAGGGCATAGCTGTACTATTTCCCCACACTGATGTGTACTGCCTTTGAGGTTTAGGACGTAGCTGTACCATTTTGGCACACTAATGTGTGCTGCCTTTGAATTTTAGGACATTGCTGTACCATTTTGGCAAACTGATGTTTGCTGCATTTGAGCTTTAGGATATCGCTGTATCATTTTGGCACACTGATGTGTGCTGACTTTGAGGTTTAGGACATAGCTGTACCATTTCAGCACTTAATGTGTGCTGCCTTTTAGGTAGACAACATAGTTGCACAATTTTGGCACACTGATGTGTGCTGCCTTTCAGGTTTAGGGCATAGCTGTACCGGTTTGGCACACCGAAGAGTGCTGCCTTTAAGGTTTAGGGCATAGCTGTACTATTTTCCCACAGTGATGTGTGATGACTTTGAGGTTTAGGACATAGTTGTACCATTTCAGCACACCGATGTGTGCTGCCTTTGAGGTTTAGGACATAGCAGTACCACTTTGGCACACCAGTGTGTGCTGCCTTTGAGGTTTAGGACATAGCAGTACCATTTCAGCACAGGGATGTGTGCTTCCTTTTAGGACATAGCAGTACCATTTCGGCACACTGATGTGTGCTGCATTTGAGCTTTAGGATATAGCTGTATCATTTTGGCACACTGATGTGTGCTGCCTTTGAGGTTTAGGCCATAGCTGTACCATTTCAGCACACTGATGTCTGCTGCCTTTGATGTTTAAGAACTAGCTGTACCAATTTGGCACACTGATGTGTGCTGTCTTTGAGGTTTAGGACAAAGCTGTTCCATTTCAGCACACTGATGTGTGCTGCCTTTGAGTTTTAGGACATAGCTGTACTATTTTGGCACATTTATGTGTGCTGCCTTTGAGATGTAGGACATAGCTGTACCATTTCGGCACACTGATGTGTGCTGCCTTTGAGGTTTAGGACATAGCTGTACCATTTTGGCACACTGATGGGTGCTGCTGTTGAGGTTTTAGGAGATAGTTGTACCATTTCGGCACACTGATGTGTGCTGCCTTTGAGGTTTAGGGCATAGCTGTACTATTTCCCCACACTGATGTGTGCTGCCTTTGAGGTTCAGGACATAGCTGTACCATTTCAGCACACCGATGTGTGCTGCCTTTGAGGTTTAGGGCATAGCTGTACTATGTCCCCACACTGATGTGTGCTGCCTTTGAGATTTAGGGCATAGCTGTACCATTTTGGCACACTGATGTGTGCTGCCTTTGTGGTTTAGGGCATACCTGTATGATTTTGGCACACTGATGTGTGCTGCCTTTGAGCTTTAGGACATAGCTGTACCATTTTGGCACACTGATGTGTGCTGCCTTTGAGGTTTAGGGCATAGCTGTACTATTTCCCCACAATGATGTGTGCTGCCTTTGAGCTTTAGGACATAGCTGTATCATTGTGGTACACTGTTGTGTGCTGCCTTTGAGCTTTAGAACAAAGCTGTACCATTTTGGCACACTGATGTTTGCTACCTTTGAGGTTAAGGACATAGCTGTACCGTTTTGGCACATGATGTGTGCTGTCTTTGAGGTTTAGGACATAGCAGTACCATTTTGGCACACTGATGTGTGCTGCCTTTAAGGTTTAGGACATAACTGTACCATTTTAGCACAATGATGTATGCTGCCTCTGAAGTTTAGGCCATTGCTGTACCATTTTTGCACACTGATCTGTGCTGCCTTTGAGTTTTAGGACATAGCTGTACTATTTTGGCACATTTATGTGTGCTGCCTTTGAGATGTAGGACATAGCTGTACCATTTTGGCACACTGATGTGTGCTGCCTTTGAGGTTTAGGACATAGCTGTACCATTTTGGCACACTGATGGGTGCTGCTGTTGAGGTTTTAGGAGATAGTTGTACCATTTTGGCACACTGATGTGTGCTGCCTTTGAGGTTTAGGGCATAGCTGTACTATTTCCCCACACTGATGTGTGCTGCCTTTGAGGTTCAGGACATAGCTGTACCATTTCAGCACACCGATGTGTGCTGCCTTTGAGGTTTAGGGCATAGCTGTACTATGTCCCCACACTGATGTGTGCTGCCTTTGAGATTTAGGGCATAGCTGTACCATTTTGGCACACTAATGTGTGCTGCCTTTGTGGTTTAGGGCATACCTTTACCATTTTGGCACACTGATGTGTGCTGCCTTTGAGCTTTAGGTCATAGCTGTACCATTTTGGCACACTGATGTGTGCTGCCTTTGAGGTTTAGGGCATAGCTGTACTATTTCCCCACAATGATGTGTGCTGCCTTTGAGCTTTAGGACATAGCTGTAACATTGTGGTACACTGATGTGTGCTGCCTTTGAGCTTTAGAACAAAGCTGTACCATTTTGGCACACTGATGTTTGCTACCTTTGAGGTTAAGGACATAGCTGTACCATTTTGGCACATGATGTGTGCTGTCTTTGAGGTTTAAGATATAGCTGTTCTATTTCCCCACACTGATGTGTACTGCCTTTAAAGTTTAGGACATAACTGTACCATTTTAGCACACTGATGTATGCTGCCTTTGAAGGTTAGGCCATTGCTGTACCATTTCGGCACACTGATGTGTGCTGCCTTTGAGGTTTAGGACATAGCAGTACTATTTCAGCACACTGATTTGTGCTGGTTTTGTGGTTTAGGACATTGCAGTACCATTTCGGCACACAGATGTGTGCTGCCTTTTAAGACATAGCAATACCATTTTGGCGCACTGTTGTGTGCTGTCTTTGAGGTTTAGGACATAGCTGTACCATTTTGGCTCACTGATGAGTGCTGCCTTTGAGGTTTAGGACATAACTGTACCATTTCAGCACACTGATGTGTGCTGCCTTTGAGGTTTATGATATAGCTGTACCATTTCAGCACATTGATGTATGCTGCCTTTGAGGTTTAGGACTTAGCTGTACCATTTTGGCACTCTGATATGTGCTGCCTTTGAGGTTCAGGACATAGCTGTACCATTTTGCCACACTGTTGTGTGCTACCTTTGAGGTTTAGGACATAGCTGTACCATTTCATCACACTGATGTGTTCTGCCTTTGCAGTTTAGGACATAGCTGTACAATTTTGCTACACTGATGTGTGCTGCCTTTGAAGTTTAGGACATAGCTGTACCATTTCGGCACACTGATGTGTGCTTCCTTTGAGGTTTAGGACATAGCTGTAGAATTTTGGCACACAGATGTGTGCTGCCTTTGAGGTTTAGGATTTAGCTGTACCATTTTGGCACACAGTTGTATGCTGCCTGGGAGGTTTAGGGCATAGCTGTACTATTTCCCCACACTGATGTGTACTGCCTTTGAGGTTTAGGATGTAGCTGTACCATTTTGGCACACTAATGTGTGCTGCCTTTGAATTTTAGGACATTGCTGTACCATTTTGGCAAACTGATGTTTGCTGCATTTGAGCTTTAGGATATCGCTGTATCATTTTGGCACACTGATGTGTGCTGACTTTGAGGTTTAGGACATAGCTGTACCATTTCAGCACTTAATGTGTGCTGCCTTTTAGGTAGACAACATAGTTGCACAATTTTGCCACACTGTTGTGTGCTACCTTTGAGGTTTAGGACATAGCTGTACCATTTCATCACACTGATGTGTTCTGCCTTTGCAGTTTAGGACATAGCTGTACAATTTTGCTACACTGATGTGTGCTGCCTTTGAAGTTTAGGACATAGCTGTACCATTTCGGCACACTGATGTGTGCTGTCTTTGAGGTTTAGGACATAGCTGTACCATTTTGGCACACTGATGTGTGCTGCCTTTGAGGTTTAGGACATAGCTGTACCATTTTGGCACACAGTTGTGTGCTGCCTTTGAGGTTTAGGGCATAGCTGTACTATTTCCCCACACTGATGTGTACTGCCTTTGAGGTTTAGGACATAGCTGTACCATTTTGGCACACTAATGTGTGCTGCCTTTGAAGTTTAGGACATTGCTGTACCATTTTGGCACACTGATGTGTGCTACATTTGAGCTTTAGGATATCACTGTATCATTTTGGCACACTGATGTGTGCTGACTTTGAGGTTTAGCACATAGCTGTACCATTTCAGCACTTAATGTGTGCTGCCTTTTAGGTTTACAACATAGTTGCACCATTTTGGCACACTGATGTGTGCTGCCTTTGAGGTTTAGGACATAGCTGTACCATTTTGGCACACCAAAGTGTGCTGCCTTTAAGGTTTAGGGCATAGCTGTACTATTTTCCCACAATGATGTGTGCTGCCTTTGAGGTTTAGGGCATAGCTGTACCATTTCGGCACACCGATGTGTGCTGCCTTTGAGGTTTAAGACATAGCAGTACCATTTTGGCACACCAATGTGTGCTGCCTTTGAGGTTTAGGACATAGCAGTACCATTTCAGCACATGGATGTGTGCTCCCTTTTAGGACATAGCAGTACCATTTTGGCACACTGATGTGTGCTGCATTTGAGCTTTAGGATATAGCTGTATCATTTTGGCACACTTATGTGTGCTGCCTTTGTGGTTTAGGACATTGTACCATTTCAGCACACTGATGTGTGCTGCCTTTGATGTTTAAGAACTAGCTGTACCATTTTGGCACACTGATGTGTGCTGTCTTTGAGGTTTAGGACAAAGCTGTTCCATTTCAGCACACTGATGTGGGCTGCCTTTGAGTTTTAGGACATAGCTGTACTATTTTGGCACATTTATGTGTGCTGCCTTTGAGATGTATGACATAGCTGTACCATTTCTGCACACTGATGTGTGCTGCCTTTGAGGTTTAGGACATAGCTGTACCATTTTGGCACACTGATGGGTGCTGCTGTTGAGGTTTTAGGAGATAGTTGTACCATTTCGGCACACTGATGTGTGCTGCCTTTGAGGTTTAGGGCATAGCTGTACTATTTCCCCGCACTGATGTGTGCTGCCTTTGAGGTTCAGGACATAACTGTACCATTTCAGCACACTGATGTGTGCTGCCTTAGAGGTTTAGGGCATAGCTGTACTATTTCCCCACAATGATGTGTGCTGCCTTTGAGGTTTAGAACATAGCTGTACCATTTTGGCACACTGATGTGTGCTACCTTTGTGGTTTAGGGCATACCGTTACCATTTTGGCACACTGATGTGTGCTGCCTTTGAGGTTTAGGGCATAGCTGTACTATTTCCCCACAATGATGTGTGCTGCCTTTGAGCTTTAGGACATAGCTGTAACATTGTGGTACACTGATGTGTGCTGCCTTTGAGCTTTAGAACAAAGCTGTACCATTTTGGCACACTGATGTTTGCTACCTTTGAGGTTAAGGACATAGCTGCACCGTTTTGGCACATGATGTGTGCTGTCTTTGAGGTTTAAGATATAGCTGTTCTATTTCCCCACACTGATGTGTACTGCCTTTACAGTTTATGACATAACTGTACCATTTTAGCACACTGATGCATGCTGCCTTTGAAGGTAAGGCCATTGCTGTACCATTTTGGCACACTGATGTGTGCTGCCTTTGAGGTTTAGGACATAGCAGTACTATTTCAGCACACTGATTTGTGCTGGTTTTGTGGTTTAGGACATTGCAGTACCATTTCGGCACACAGATGTGTGCTGCCTTTTAAGACATAGCAATACCATTTTGTCGCACTGTTGTGTGCTGTCTTTGAGGTTTAGGACATAGCTGTACCATTTTTTTCTCACTGATGAGTGCTGCCTTTGAGGTTTAGGACATAACTGTACCATTTCAGCACATTGATGTATGCTGCCTTTGAGGTTTAGGACTTAGCTGTACCATTTTGGCACTCTGCTATGTGTTGCCTTTGAGGTTTAGGACTTAGCTGTACCATTTTGGCACTCTGATATGTGCTGCCTTTGAGGTTTAGGACATAGCTGTACCATTTCATCACACTGATGTGTTCTGCCTTTGCAGTTTAGGACATAGCTGTACAATTTTGCTACACTGATGTGTGCTGCCTTTGAAGTTTAGGACATAGCTGTACCATTTCGGCACACTGATGTGTGCTTCCTTTGAGCTTTAGGACATAGCTGTAGAATTTTGGCACACAGATGTGTGCTGTCTTTGAGGTTTAGGACATAGCAGTACCATTTTGGCACAATAATATGTGCTGCCTTTGAGGTTTAAGACAAAGCTGTAGCAGTTCAGCACACTAATGTGTGCTGCCTTTGAGGTTTAGACAAAGCTTTACCATTTTTCCACTCTTATGTGTGCTGACTTTGAGGTTTAGGACATAGCTGTATGATTTTGGCACACTGATGTGTGCCGCCTTTGAGGTTTTGGACATAGCTGTACCATTTTGGTACACTGATGAGTGCTGTCTTTGAGGTTTAGGACAAAGCTGTTCCATTTCAGCACACTAATGTGTGCTGCCTTTGAGATTTAGGACATAGCTGTACCAGTCTGGCACACTTATGTGTCCTGCCTTTGAGGTGTAGGATATTGCTGTACCATTTTGGCACACTGATGTGTGCTGCATTTGAGCTTTAGGACAGGGTTGTCCAACCTTTTCAGTTGCAAGGGCCGCATTGAGTTAACAAAAATGGTCTGGGGGCAAACGGCAAAAAAAAAAAAAAAAAAAAAAGAACTGGTTTATGCTGACTAATGTGGCTGTATTGTAGGTTAATTGGAACAATAAATAAATTAATAAATATAAATTAATTAATAAATGCATAATATTTGCCCTAAAATTCAATATCTCTTTCTAATTATTTAAAAAACAGTTAAATCTAACATCTTAGTAAAGTTTATTTGTAAAAAAATTAACAGGTACGAACCTTTCAATTTGTATGAGATCATACCTGTGATTTTGTGGTTTCCATGTCTTCCATCATGTCCTTAATGGCCATATGTTGTCCAAAGCGCTCATGTATTCTTCTGTTTCTAGCTTTGCAATCTGTCCCTGAAATATGGCACTGGCAATATCAGGAATGATGAGACTTTTACTTCTTAAAAAATGAACAATTTTTATTTTTACATTTGTTTCACTGTCACTAACAGATGGTACAACACATTTAACTTTGGTTCACCCACTTACTGTGGAGACACAAAGAACATGGTAGTATGCCAAAACACACTCCAGTTTCACAAGGTAAACTCACACATGCTGTTTTGCAGTTGCCTCTCCAATCTGCATTTCTCACATTTAAACAAATAAGTGACTTTTAGTAGTGGCAATGTTTATTCGTGAAACCAGTTCACAAGGGTGCAGCCAGGCACAGACCTTTGCAGATTTCAAACTTATTGGTCCTAGTTCTTGTTATACTTAAGTGTCCATATCAGGAGGTTCAGGCTGTCAAGTCAGGATTGTTCTTTTGTGTAGTAGAGTAGACAAACATTATGAGCATAACCTTTTTAATGTGAAGACTGAGCTTGTCTTTTTGATACCAGTGCGTCTATATCAGGTTTGATAGATGTAGTGGCGATGCGAAGAGTATTTTCAAGATGCTCATCTGAAATTTTTGTTCTGATTTTATTTTTTGTATGCTTCATACGAGAAAAAAACTGCTCGCAAATGTATGTACTCCCCATAAGAGATGTCATGAACAGGGCGTGTTCGTGAAGTGATGGATATTTTTCTTTGGGTAGGTATAACTTATAAAAGTCAAATAAAGATGCTTGCAAAAATTTTTCTTTAAGTTGCATATCTGACTGCAATTCTATGCATTCCAGTTGCAGGTTTGCAGGCAACATGTCGATGTCAACTGAGAATGGAGTAGCAAATATACTGAACTGTTGTTGGTGTTTTCTAAAATCTTGAAATCTGCTCTCAAACTCCTGTGCTAAACTATTAAGTAATGCCACATATTTTTCAGTATTTGCATGGCTTTGCTCAGACAGTGTTGCAAAGTGAATGAAGCTATTGTTCTTAATCTGACTGTGCCACAATTTCAGTTTCATTTCAAATGCCATCACTGTTTGAAACATGTCATTTATTAATAGATTTTCCCCTTGGAGGCGCAAGTTCAGGTCGTTTAAATGAGCAGTGATGTCTACTAAGAAGGCTAAATCAGCCATCCAGCTTGCACTTTCAAATTCAGGTACAGGCTTTCCTTTTAACTCCATAAAGGACTTTATTTCATCTCGTAAGTCATAGAAGCGTTTCAGCATTTTTCCACGACTTAACCACCTCACTGCAGTAAAGTACAAGATGTCTCCATAGGTAGATTCCAAAGTAGTCAGAAACTCCTGAAACTGGCGGTGATTTAATCCTCTGGATCTTATGAAATTTATTGTTTTAACAACAACATTCATAACATTTTCCATTTTTAAAGTCTGTGCAGACAAATTTTCTTGATGTATAATGCAGTGGTACTTCATGAAATGCACATTACTGATCTGTTTTGCATCTTCTTCCATCAGTGTTGTTAGTCCTTCCCTCTTTCCAGCCATAGCTGGAGCACCATCAGTTACTATGTCAGACAGGTTTGTGATGGTCAAGGAAAATCTTGCCAGTGTTTCTTTTACTGCCTTGTACAGATCAGCAGACTTCGTTGTGTCTTTCAGTGGAACCATACAGGCCAGTTCTTCAGTAATATTGAAATCGTTGTCAACACCACGAATAAATATGGCAAGTTGTGCCGTATCTGTAATATCAGTGCTGTCATCCAAAGCTATGGAGTAATATTTGAAAGTTGCACACCGAGATTCCAACGTATTTTCAATAGATTTGGCTATATCTTCTACACGCCTTGCGATTGTCTGGTGTGATAAACTGATTTTAGAAAATTCTGATTTTTTTTCAGGGCAAATTATGTCTGCTACACTTTCAAGGCATTCTTTAACAAATTCACCATCGGCAAATGGCTTGGATTTTTTCGCAATTAAATTTGCTACAACATAACTTGCCTTCAGTAAAGAATCCGGTTGAGTAGCTGATTTTCGAAACAGCTGTTGTTGAAATGTAAGACTTTTTTTTAATTCTGATATTTTCTGTTGACGGGACACTCCATGCAATTCACTTAATTTGGGGTGCATTTGAATATAATGCCTTTTTAAATTGTAGTCCTTGAAAACGGATACCACTTCTCTGCAGACTAAGCAAAGTGCTTTATTTTTTGATTCAACAAAGAAGTACTCATCAGTCCATTTTTCCTGAAAGACTCTTCTTTCGTCCGCTATCTTGCGTTTCACGGTTTTGGTTTGACCAGATGTAGAAGCCATCTGAAAAGTAAAAGAGGAGTAACTTAACTACTTTATTCCTAGTTATATAATTTTTAAAACAATGGCTAACAATTTACATTAAAAAATAAGGAAATAAAAATTAAAACTATCCATACTTGTAGTAGTATATGTTAATGGTGTTCAAGGGATCATTTCACATCTGCAAAATAACACAAAAATATCCCTGGGGTGAATTTACAGTTACCCATCCTGTTGGGCAGATTACATATGAGGGCCAGTGAGGCACTTTGTTTCATTTGTAGTACTAATGCCATTAGTCTTCAAAACACCCATTACGCATAAAGCACATCACATTTACTGTGACTGTTGGTCTGTACTCTGTGCCAGTAATACTGGGCATTTTGAAAAGTTCTTCATAATTCATGAAATTCAGATGGACTGCGATAGAGCTATGAACATGTATGGTTAGCTGCATGTAATCAACAGTTTCTTACTGCTACAAGAATGGCAGCTTTCAATGACATAATCAGAGCTGTACCATCAAGTTTCAAGTTAAATACTGTGTACTTTGCATGCTACCCAAGAAAAGTCATTCACTTGCAATGAAAAAAACTGGCACACACTGACACTGTCATTAATTCACTACTACTGTACTACCAATTCACACTGCGAAAACCACTCCAGCCATCCAAAGTAGGTAAAATGTCAACATTAGCAGCCCTACAGTATTACAATCCACAACATTAAGCCAACAAATTTGCAATGAATAAAGTAAAGAATTCACATCACTGACTTAATAAAACAATTCTGAATAAGAGGGTCTCACCCAAACAAATGACGTGTGCCATACACATGACCGCAAGCCGAATGCCAACAAATGCATCATCATCCCTTTTGGGCCAAAGTTTTGGGTAAAGCGGTTGTGTGGCTGCCAGCCCAGCTAGATGTTATTTTGTACAATGTACATAATTCTGTGTGTCATTTTTGAATATTAATATGCTTCCTATGCTTGTCTTACAAATGTAAAAAAAAACTATACATATGTGTATATTAAACTATTGGTGCAGAAGTGTGTGTTGAACTGTATGTTCTGTACTGAGCTTCAAGAATGTAACCAGTGTACCCTGCTGGGAAAGAACAGAGATGTGTGTATTGTAACTATACCTATGCAGATGTGTGCTGTAAGGTAGAAGTTGGAACATAAAGAGTTAAATTTGACAACAGTAAGAACAGAAGTGAATTGTTTTATAACTGTCTGTATTGATAGAGAAGGAGTTTTGCCAAATGCTAGGTAACAAATGAAGTGAATTGTTTTACGACTGTGTTATCTCATCAACAAGACAGGATGTCTACACTGCAGCCAGAAGTTCTTTTGTGTGGAAACAGACAAAATGACAGGTTTCAAATGTAAAACTGTTTACTACTGTTTTATGACTTCCAGTTCAGGGCTTAGGCCAGGGCCTTAGGCACATTTCTGAGAGATAAGTAACCTCTCTTAGGGACAGATTGCAATATAGCAAGATTAGTAGATGTTTTCTGTATTTTGAGATTGTCCTGCAATGTATTTCCTGCAATTCTGAACTGTGTCACTTTATTCATTGAGTTATTGAATATTGTCTTATTCTTTTTATTGTTTATTATTAAATATATTTAAAAACCTTTTAATTGTGGCTGGTTTGTTTATTTAATTAAGACAAAAGTATTTTTGTCATAATGCCTTGTTTTGTATGTAATTTGCACTCATGATGCTTACTTCAGTAATTGCAACAGGCAATTGTGAAATTCAGGAATGCTTCAAACACTTCAAGCACGAATGCATTGAGATGTTCACAGACTAGCTTACATAGTCAGTTAACAGACAGACATGCAGACAGATACCTACTGGAAAAGGCCACAATCAATATATATTATATATACATATTGACCTCCGTTTCATATTAGTTTGATGGACGTTCACTAGACTACAGATTTTAACACCCCTTTCTTTTGAGTCATTTTGCCTAGTATAGATAGCACTGACGAATAACCAATGGAACAGTATAACAAACTGAAATATTGTAATGAATTATTCAGACTGTATAATTACCAAGTAATTTTACAAATGAGTCAGCATAGTTCAATTAGGGTTACCACCTGTCCCACTTTGCGAGGGACAGTCCCTCTTGGGCAGTTGTGTCCTGACAAAAATTTAAAAATGGCAAATGTCCTGAGATTTTATCTGCCTAAGCAGCAGACACCTCCAAAGCAGACACCCAAGCAACCGCTACCCCAAAACAAAACACGTGCAACACATATCTCACAAAGCCAGTGTACCGAGCAGTCACAGCCCTTAAGACTAAACAACACACCTGATACACTTGTAATAGGTGACTATCGTCAGGCACACTGACGTCCCGCTCACCAGGCTGAACAAGGAGAGGGTCACGGTGAGCAGCCTGTCGGGCGCTAGGATCCGCCACATAACACAAGCACTCAGGTCACTGCAAGGCAAGTACAAATATGACTCGGTCATTGTCCATGCTGGTGTGAATGACCTGAGACGTACCTCCCTGGACTACATGAAAAGAGACATAAAGGAGCTCTCTGAGCATGTAGACCAGGCCGGTATGACCCTGCCCTTGAGTAGCATCTTACCCTCACCAGGCCCATAATTGAGTACAATGCCCGTTTTGGGATGGACCTTACCAGACACCTGCAGCAATTGGAAAGACCCCAAAAGTACCTCACCAAGAGGATCAAAGGGCTCAAACAGATGCCATATGCTGCCCGGTTAAAGAAACTCCAGCTCTACTCAGTGGCATACCGCCTGTTCAGAGGCAATCTGTGCCTGACGTATAAAGCCATGTCCAACCCGGAATTAATGGACATGCTGCACCTCAGAAAATCCAAATCCCATCGAGCTACGCACTCAAGAGACTTGAACCTCAGCACTGAAATAAATAGGACATGCTGGAGGGACAAATTCATAACCCAGAGGCTCCCTTCACTCTGGAATAAAATCCCAGTCCAGGTTAGGCAGAGTCCCTCATTGACTCTCTTCAAGAGGAATCTTGATGAGTGGATGGGCGATCGTAGGTTTACCCCGGGTATCATTTCTGTGTCACTGTTAGACAGAGGCACAGTATACTAACCTCGAAAAAGGACATAGCAAAATAAATTTAAAATGGGTGGTGAAAGCCAAACACATTCTGGCTAGGCTTATAAATGCCCTTGGGCAGATAGCCTAGTTATGAACCTATGAACCCACCTCAGTTAGGGCAGAATGGGAGGAGGGGTAGTAATATGCTGGAGGGGGTCACTTTGGCAGAGACTGTTTCACTTGTGTAATATGCTTATATTTATTAATGACTAATATTCACACCTCCTAATTAGACCTTGGTGGTGGTGGTGCTGTGGTTGTGTGTTGCTGTCTGGTTCAATTCTCAGCTATAGCATCTTCAGTGTGGAGACATGCGTGAATGAGCGTACCTTCGTTGAAGGTTGTGCATCAGGGCTGGTAACTCGGCACGTAAAAATCAACTACTAATCTTTAGCAGACTGGAGTTCCGCTGTGGCGACCCCTAACCAGGAAAAGCCAAAAGACACTAGTGACACAACAACATTCACATCTCCTAATTGTGTATTTTACTTTTCTACTCCACTATCAGACAGGAATTAAAATTGGTCCAAATAACAGTGTATTCTGTATTTATCCACAATTCAGTTTTATCCTGCAGCTATTTCCTTATTGTCATTCAGACACACACATTGATTACTCTCGTCTGTTACCTCCATTTTCTATGTCCTGTACCAAAATTCTTCCTAGTGTAACTACATTTACGTGCCAAACACAAACATTTTGTTATAAAATAAAAGTAACTATCCCCAGAACATTGTTGTGGTCCAAATGACAAGAACCCCTTCCCTCCAAAAAGACTGTTTGTACTCTATCAGAAACGTTTGCAATATCGACCTGAAACATAAACATCACACTCAAATTGCTTAGCCAACTTTACAATTCCCACAAACAGTAGAAATCTATCCGTTAACACTGTATTAGAAAAGATATTAATGTTTTGTGTCTGTCTCCCACTGTCTACTCTTCTTTTTCTTTGAGGTTACTTTATTTCTTCACCCCTCCCTTCTGTTACAGTACATTCATTTCCATCATCGTAAGTCTCATTAGCCAGGACAGAAGAGAAATCTGATGCTTACTTTTTGGCTTTGGCCACACACAAGTTAAGTAAGGACAAGTTTGCTTAAATATCCTGTTTTACACAAAGAAAGCAGCCCTTTATTTTTTAAGACACAACTACTATAATGCATGAAAAAGTTTGATTATCGAGGTGTTTTAAATTTTCACTGCAAACAACTCCACATTACCTTCCCAGACCCAAGTCCAAAAATATTTTCTGAAAACTGTGCACAGCTTTACAATGTAGTTGGATCAATTATGCCGAAAAACAATGCAAACCATACAACCAAAAAACACACAACACTTGCAGGAAATGATACATTTTCTTTTTACTACTTATTTTATGCTTACAGACATACTGTGTACTATAACTAATACAATCATGCTCCCTGAATCCATCAGTCCTGTAATTCTTTCCCCTCTTCTCTCTGCCACATTGCATTTGACAAGTTTAGTAACAGCACAGTCGCAGATTCTATCATAAACAATTTTTTTTCCCCAGAGACTAGAAAGCTGAAGCATGTTTATTATACTGTACATACAGTTGCTGTGTCCAGCAATCATGACCACTCCCCCACAACATCCACCCCATACCACAAAACCTGACAGGGCAAGAAATCTGGTAAACCAGGTAAAGCCTAATAAATGAAGTGGAAAAAGCCCCAAAAGGACACATTTTAAAAACTGCTCTTATAAACTTAGAAAGTTGCAATAACAGGATTTGAGTTAGGATGCATTTTCTGAAGGATATGAACTCTAAAACTCAAGTGTATGTCACCATTTAGCTTTAGCCGGCGACTTAATCCTCATCGATTTACCAGAAAATGACAAATATATAGAGGGGAAAAGACTAAAAATAAGACAAACAGACATTCTACGAACATCTGAACAGATGAGAGGGGTCACCACCCTCTCCTTCTGCACCAATTGCACCCCCTCCCATAAGCAAAGATAAATTAACACACACATTTCCTTGAAGGCTTCCATTTTACTACACACGCTAGCTAGAAAATTTATTGTTTTGAACCTTAGCTCGAACTCTCAATATAAGGAGCACTTTTCATTTACAGACAGACTTCAAGACCAATGCAGCCTTAGAAAATGCTATGATAACTATGCATTGCCAACTGTAGCTTCTGGGGCATTTTGATTTCATCTTGTTCTGCAGGAGATATAAATTGAATGCAAGCATGGTTATTTTGCCATAATCTTTTACATTACAGAATATCTACAAATCCAAAGCCATGTTATTCAATCCTTATTCCATTGCTGAATATAGACCCCAGTTCCTTTCTGTTGTATCTCAAGACAACATACCAATTTCACTGTAAACCACGTTAAACACGTGTGCATGGGACTCACTCTATCCATGAGGATGATGTTTTTCTGGCTCAAAAGTTACTACCAACTAACTCACACACTCACACACTCACACACTCTTTCCAAACCCTTGGCCTCCAACTCAAGTCTCTTTACCTCCAGATGGATTTTTAAGTCCTATGTGGAAAGGTTGAACTGTCCATTTTCTGAGAGTTTTACATCTCCACAGCCAGTCTGATTGTCCTCGATGTTGCTGTTCTGTGATGCAGCTGTGCCTAAAGCTGCAATCATGTCTGCTTTAGTCAGGTTAGCATACACAAGTCCTTTAGTCTGGCACATTTCAGCCAACTGGCTCCTTGTCAGCTTGCCATACTCCTCTACTGACATGCTTGCCTGCTCTCCCTGACTAACTAACCTAACAAAAAATAATAAATAAAACAATTGTGATATGATCTTTGAATGTTCACTGTATGGCTGGCTGAGAGTACAAACACCTTCAGTGATCACAAGCTAAGCCCCTTTTATCATCCCCCCATAACCTCCAGACAATGAAGGTGTACAGACTTAGTGCAAGAAATCTGGACAAAGCCTGACAAAATGGGGGGACAAAGGCCCCAAAATAGGGACAGATTTTTAAATATTGCTATTATAAACTTAGAAAGTTGACAGAGTAACAGCGTTTGTGTTAACATACATTTTCTGAATGATTTGAAGTCTGAAACTCAAATGTATGTCATTATTTAGTGACTTCAATCCTCAGATCATCCCAGGTATTTGCCAGAAAACCACAAATGTTATGAGGAACAGACAAAAAATATGAGACAAAAATCTGGGCAGTTGAGAGATATGGTCAGGATTCAAGGAAGATTTAACTGTCAAATTGATTAAATTCCAAAGTAAAACACGTAGTGGCCTGGAAGCTACAGAGGGCTGAATTAACACTGTCTGGCTAGGCTTATAAATGCCCTAGGGCAGATAGCCTAGTATGAACCTATGAACCTATTACCGAACATGGCACAGCTCACATCCCTTCAGTTTCTTTGCTTTACAGTACAGTACACACTTCTATCAGTTAACAGGTAACTCTTTAAATGCCCTACCAAAACCAAGCTGAAATGTCATCATGCCCACTCAGGCCACATAAGTAAACAGTTTTATAAAGACCCAATACTGAATTCTAAGTGACAGAAGTTGCCATGTCCAAACAATGGATACACAAAGACTAATACATGCACACAGAAACCAGACATTGATATCTTACAGTTACATTCTCATCTATGACGGTGCTCGCAAAGTTCAATTCAGCTACACTCAGTATGCATTGTGGAATGTCAGCTTTGGGGTCAATCCTAGTTTACTGTACTATGAATATAGTCTTACTTGGAGAGACTTATTTGCGAATCTCTATCAATATACAATTTTTTTTTACCTGTTAATGTCTATGGCCAGGGTTACAACTGAAAATGATCCCTGCACCATTACATCAAGAAATAAAGCAATTAAGACAAGTGAAATGAAGTAGAAAGATAAACACCAAAATATATACAGTTGGAATAGCTCCACTTCACTTGGTTTTATCTGTCATTCACTTTTCTAGTCCACTTGTTACTTTATGTATGACAACTATCTCCATTTCTTGTCTTACATCTGTGAAGAAAACCACAACAAAGGGTTGATGGGGATGTAAAATATTCTTTGTTAATACGTCTTTGCTGTGTACCGGAATTTCTGGAACTGCTTCTGCTTGACAACATTTACCTTTCTGGATGACTATTACCCAACCAAGAACAGGTTGGCAATTTCCACTAACAGTTTTTGGTATCAGTGTTTCTGACAAACAGCAAATTTCTACTGAGAGTCTAACATGCTTCCTTTGCAGAAGTTCTAGGAATCTAGGTGCAAGTTCCCCTTTACAATCTGAATGAGTGCAACAAACTGCACGGCAGAAGAAAACAGCATGCATGAGAGTAATCTGAAAGTGTACAACAATTCACCCAGCACCGTCACATATGCACATCTAGCCTACTTAAGGACTTTTAACTCCTGCTTCACACTGCTTCTCTAAGCTTAGTTATCCTGCCGGCCATGGCACCTAAGCTGGAGTAACACTTTTTAGCCCACCTATTGTGCTTCCACATCTCCGAAACACAAATCCACAGAGGAAGTCAACATTAAAGAAAGTACAACCCCAGAAGACTAAAAGCCCACAGTACCATTCCCACACTGTGGCAGTCGTTTCATACCATTTCAATTCAAAGTTGTAATCCCCAGAGAGATGCAGCAACCAATGCATGCCACTGACGTTAAAAGCATCACCTTAAAAGACCTAGCAATTTCTCAGATTAAAAAAATTAATAAATGAATAAAAAGCCCAGTACTACTGCTTGTTGTGTTGCCAATGCCATTCCGTCATTTATAGCCTCCAGGTACACATTTCGAGTGCTGTTACCTCATATTTACACCCAGCACTGAATACCCCACCCTTACCTGAGAGACCAGTGGGACAAGGGTCTGCTCCATGGAGCAGTTTTATCTCCAGCCCCGCTGAGTAATCCAGGCTGCCGAACACAGTGCCCCCATTACTGCCGCCTGAAGGAGAAGAAGCCATTCCCGCCGTCGGACTGCTTTGAACTCACTTTTTCGTGCACTCCACTACTGACTTGGGATACGGCGCCGTGCTTCACCCAGGAGGAGGAGAAAGTTGTTCCAGCTATGGAAGAAAACACGACGGTCACCTCACAATGGCACAAATATCCCCCCAGTGTGAGGAATGAAATAGCGAGAATCTAAAGCAGGCTGTAGTTCCGATGTAACTTATATGTGCTAGCTAGCAGCTAAAGTAGTGCTTAACGCAGAAAGGTTACAATGGAGAGGAGCAACACTGGAGTGGAGTTACCTAGTGACTCACAGCTGCTGACGACACTCACTCCCATTCAGTAATACAGCTGCAAGAAGACAGACACCAGAACTAACTGCACAAAACAGTGCCACCACCACACGTTTCTTACAAAATGCAGGTCCCCCGGAAGTGAGCAGTGGCACTACCAACAAAAAAAGTTATGCTCAGCTAACCAGACTGAAAATGGGTTGGAATCATTAAATAAAATGCTGAAACTCATTGCAAAGGAAAGGATCTAATTCTAATCTAAACACTAACTTCAAAACACTTTGAATTATACATAGATTCTTGACGAGCCTTCATCTTGTAACTTACCTTTCGTTGTAGTGAGTAGTCGGTGTGTACACACAATGAAATAAAATAAATCCTCTCTCTTCTACGGCTACGCTACGATCTCACTCCTTCCAGCAGCTTTTCTTTATAAAATGCCGAACGGTGTTAAGATCGCATACCAGCAGAAAGACGCTGGTATGGAAAAAACGTAAAAAAAAGAAAGTTGGCACATGCGCAGAAGAGTAAAACTACGCGGACGTGTAAACACATGGAAAAAAAGTGAAATTAAATTTAAATTTAAGGGTCGCGGGCCGCATGGAAGAGCTCTGAGGGCCGCATGCAACCCGCAGGTCGCGAGTTGGACACTCCTGCTTTAGGATATCGCTGTATCATTTTGGCACACTGATGTGTGCTGACTTTGAGGTTTAGCACATAGCTGTACCATTTCAGCACTTAATGTGTGCTGCCTTTTAGGTTTACAACATAGTTGCACCATTTTAGCACACTGATGTGTGCTGCTTTGAGGTTTAGGACATAGCCGTACCATTTCGGCACACCAAAGTGTGCTGCCTTTAAGGTTTAGGGCATAGCTGTACTATTTTCCCACAGTGATGTGTGCTGCCTTTGAGGTTTAGGACATAGCTGTACCATTTCGGCACACCAATGTGTGCTGCCTTTTAGGCTTAGGACATAGCAGTACCATTTCAGCACATGGATGTGTGCTTCCTTTTAGGACATAGCAGTACCATTTTGGCACACTGATGTGTGCTGCATTTGAGGTTTAGGATATAGCTGTATCATTTTGGCAGACTGATGTGTGCTGCCTTTGAGGATTAGAGCATAGCTGTACTATTTCCCCACACTGATGTGTGCTGCCTTTGAGGTACAGGACATAGCTGTACCATTTCAGCACACCGATGTGTGCTGCCTTTGAGGTTTAGGGCATAGCTGTACTATGTCCCCACACTGATGTGTGCTGCCTTTGAGATTTAGGGCATAGCTGTACCATTTTGGCACACTGATGTGTGCTGCCTTTGTTTG